>NW_027520307.1:0-214781 GCF_051991245.1 Festucalex cinctus | reverse complement strand
TTGTGCACTCAAATCTTTTGCTGTATTTAGTTTATTTTGGCATCCGGATGATGATTCTAGCATGAAATTGCTTGGGCACCTGTTAATTTTTAAGATTTTGACACATTCAGCTCAAATGTACAATCATGCGCTAAAAACGCATTTAAAGCAATAAAAAGGTGATTATGGCTGTCAAACCTAAACCAAACGTTGTGCACTCAAATCTTTTGCTGTATTTAGTTTATTTTGGCATCCGGATGATGATTCTAGCATGAAATTGCTTGGGCACCTGTTAATTTTTAAGATTTTGACACATTCAGCTCAAATGTACACAATTGCTGATTATGGCTGTCAAATCTAAACCAAACGTTGTGCACTCAAATCTTTTGCTGTATTTAGTTTATTTTGGCATCCGGATGATGATTCTAGCATGAAATTGCTTGGGCACCTGTTAATTTTTAAGATTTTGACACATTCAGCTCAAATGTACAATCATGCGCTAAAAACGCATTTAAAGCAATAAAAAGGTGATTATGGCTGTCAAACCTAAACCAAACGTTGTGCACTCAAATCTTTTGCTGTATTTAGTTTATTTTGGCATCCGGATGATGATTCTACCATGAAATTGCTTGGGCACCTGTTAATTTTTAAGATTTTGACACATTCAGCTCAAATGTACACAATTGCTGATTATGGCTGTCAAATCTAAACCAAACGTTGTGCACTCAAATCTTTTGCTGTATTTAGTTTATTTTGGCATCCGGATGATGATTCTAGCATGAAATTGCTTGGGCACCTGTTAATTTTTAAGATTTTGACACATTCAGCTCAAATGTACAATCATGCGCTAAAAACGCATTTAAAGCAATAAAAAGGTGATTATGGCTGTCAAACCTAAACCAAACGTTGTGCACTCAAATCTTTTGCTGTATTTAGTTTATTTTGGCATCCGGATGATGATTCTAGCATGAAATTGCTTGGGCACCTGTTAATTTTTAAGATTTTGACACATTCAGCTCAAATGTACAATCATGCGCTAAAAACGCATTTAAAGCAATAAAAAGGTGATTATGGCTGTCAAACCTAAACCAAACGTTGTGCACTCAAATCTTTTGCTGTATTTAGTTTATTTTGGCATCCGGATGATGATTCTAGCATGAAATTGCTTGGGCACCTGTTAATTTTTAAGATTTTGACACATTCAGCTCAAATGTACAATCATGCGCTAAAAACGCATTTAAAGCAATAAAAAGGTGATTATGGCTGTCAAACCTAAACCAAACGTTGTGCACTCAAATCTTTTGCTGTATTTAGTTTATTTTGGCATCCGGATGATGATTCTATCATGAAATTGCTTGGGCACCTGTTAATTTTTAAGATTTTGACACATTCAGCTCAAATGTACACAATTGCTGATTATGGCTGTCAAATCTAAACCAAACGTTGTGCACTCAAATCTTTTGCTGTATTTAGTTTATTTTGGCATCCGGATGATGATTCTAGCATGAAATTGCTTGGGCACCTGTTAATTTTTAAGATTTTGACACATTCAGCTCAAATGTACAATCATGCGCTAAAAACGCATTTAAAGCAATAAAAAGGTGATTATGGCTGTCAAACCTAAACCAAACGTTGTGCACTCAAATCTTTTGCTGTATTTAGTTTATTTTGGCATCCGGATGATGATTCTAGCATGAAATTGCTTGGGCACCTGTTAATTTTTAAGATTTTGACACATTCAGCTCAAATGTACACAATTGCTGATTATGGCTGTCAAATCTAAACCAAACGTTGTGCACTCAAATCTTTTGCTGTATTTAGTTTATTTTGGCATCCGGATGATGATTCTAGCATGAAATTGCTTGGGCACCTGTTAATTTTTAAGATTTTGACACATTCAGCTCAAATGTACAATCATGCGCTAAAAACGCATTTAAAGCAATAAAAAGGTGATTATGGCTGTCAAACCTAAACCAAACGTTGTGCACTCAAATCTTTTGCTGTATTTAGTTTATTTTGGCATCCGGATGATGATTCTACCATGAAATTGCTTGGGCACCTGTTAATTTTTAAGATTTTGACACATTCAGCTCAAATGTACAATCATGCGCTAAAAACGCATTTAAAGCAATAAAAAGGTGATTATGGCTGTCAAACCTAAACCAAACGTTGTGCACTCAAATCTTTTGCTGTATTTAGTTTATTTTGGCATCCGGATGATGATTCTAGCATGAAATTGCTTGGGCACCTGTTAATTTTTAAGATTTTGACACATTCAGCTCAAATGTACAATCATGCGCTAAAAACGCATTTAAAGCAATAAAAAGGTGATTATGGCTGTCAAACCTAAACCAAACGTTGTGCACTCAAATCTTTTGCTGTATTTAGTTTATTTTGGCATCCGGATGATGATTCTACCATGAAATTGCTTGGGCACCTGTTAATTTTTAAGATTTTGACACATTCAGCTCAAATGTACACAATTGCTGATTATGGCTGTCAAATCTAAACCAAACGTTGTGCACTCAAATCTTTTGCTGTATTTAGTTTATTTTGGCATCCGGATGATGATTCTAGCATGAAATTGCTTGGGCACCTGTTAATTTTTAAGATTTTGACACATTCAGCTCAAATGTACAATCATGCGCTAAAAACGCATTTAAAGCAATAAAAAGGTGATTATGGCTGTCAAACCTAAACCAAACGTTGTGCACTCAAATCTTTTGCTGTATTTAGTTTATTTTGGCATCCGGATGATGATTCTAGCATGAAATTGCTTGGGCACCTGTTAATTTTTAAGATTTTGACACATTCAGCTCAAATGTACACAATTGCTGATTATGGCTGTCAAATCTAAACCAAACGTTGTGCACTCAAATCTTTTGCTGTATTTAGTTTATTTTGGCATCCGGATGATGATTCTAGCATGAAATTGCTTGGGCACCTGTTAATTTTTAAGATTTTGACACATTCAGCTCAAATGTACAATCATGCGCTAAAAACGCATTTAAAGCAATAAAAAGGTGATTATGGCTGTCAAACCTAAACCAAACGTTGTGCACTCAAATCTTTTGCTGTATTTAGTTTATTTTGGCATCCGGATGATGATTCTACCATGAAATTGCTTGGGCACCTGTTAATTTTTAAGATTTTGACACATTCAGCTCAAATGTACACAATTGCTGATTATGGCTGTCAAATCTAAACCAAACGTTGTGCACTCAAATCTTTTGCTGTATTTAGTTTATTTTGGCATCCGGATGATGATTCTAGCATGAAATTGCTTGGGCACCTGTTAATTTTTAAGATTTTGACACATTCAGCTCAAATGTACAATCATGCGCTAAAAACGCATTTAAAGCAATAAAAAGGTGATTATGGCTGTCAAACCTAAACCAAACGTTGTGCACTCAAATCTTTTGCTGTATTTAGTTTATTTTGGCATCCGGATGATGATTCTAGCATGAAATTGCTTGGGCACCTGTTAATTTTTAAGATTTTGACACATTCAGCTCAAATGTACAATCATGCGCTAAAAACGCATTTAAAGCAATAAAAAGGTGATTATGGCTGTCAAACCTAAACCAAACGTTGTGCACTCAAATCTTTTGCTGTATTTAGTTTATTTTGGCATCCGGATGATGATTCTAGCATGAAATTGCTTGGGCACCTGTTAATTTTTAAGATTTTGACACATTCAGCTCAAATGTACACAATTGCTGATTATGGCTGTCAAATCTAAACCAAACGTTGTGCACTCAAATCTTTTGCTGTATTTAGTTTATTTTGGCATCCGGATGATGATTCTAGCATGAAATTGCTTGGGCACCTGTTAATTTTTAAGATTTTGACACATTCAGCTCAAATGTACAATTATGCGCTAAAAACGCATTTAAAGCAATAAAAAGGTGATTATGGCTGTCAAACCTAAACCAAACGTTGTGCACTCAAATCTTTTGCTGTATTTAGTTTATTTTGGCATCCGGATGATGATTCTAGCATGAAATTGCTTGGGCACCTGTTAATTTTTAAGATTTTGACACATTCACCTCAAATGTACAATCATGCGCTAAAAACGCATTTAAAGCAATAAAAAGGTGATTATGGCTGTCAAACCTAAACCAAACGTTGTGCACTCAAATCTTTTGCTGTATTTAGTTTATTTTGGCATCCGGATGATGATTCTAGCATGAAATTGCTTGGGCACCTGTTAATTTTTAAGATTTTGACACATTCAGCTCAAATGTACACAATTGCTGATTATGGCTGTCAAATCTAAACCAAACGTTGTGCACTCAAATCTTTTGCTGTATTTAGTTTATTTTGGCATCCGGATGATGATTCTAGCATGAAATTGCTTGGGCACCTGTTAATTTTTAAGATTTTGACACATTCAGCTCAAATGTACAATCATGCGCTAAAAACGCATTTAAAACAATAAAAAGGTGATTATGGCTGTCAAACCTAAACCAAACGTTGTGCACTCAAATCTTTTGCTGTATTTAGTTTATTTTGGCATCCGGATGATGATTCTACCATGAAATTGCTTGGGCACCTGTTAATTTTTAAGATTTTGACACATTCAGCTCAAATGTACACAATTGCTGATTATGGCTGTCAAATCTAAACCAAACGTTGTGCACTCAAATCTTTTGCTGTATTTAGTTTATTTTGGCATCCGGATGATGATTCTAGCATGAAATTGCTTGGGCACCTGTTAATTTTTAAGATTTTGACACATTCAGCTCAAATGTACAATCATGCGCTAAAAACGCATTTAAAGCAATAAAAAGGTGATTATGGCTGTCAAACCTAAACCAAACGTTGTGCACTCAAATCTTTTGCTGTATTTAGTTTATTTTGGCATCCGGATGATGATTCTAGCATGAAATTGCTTGGGCACCTGTTAATTTTTAAGATTTTGACACATTCAGCTCAAATGTACAATCATGCGCTAAAAACGCATTTAAAGCAATAAAAAGGTGATTATGGCTGTCAAACCTAAACCAAACGTTGTGCACTCAAATCTTTTGCTGTATTTAGTTTATTTTGGCATCCGGATGATGATTCTAGCATGAAATTGCTTGGGCACCTGTTAATTTTTAAGATTTTGACACATTCAGCTCAAATGTACAATCATGCGCTAAAAACGCATTTAAAGCAATAAAAAGGTGATTATGGCTGTCAAACCTAAACCAAACGTTGTGCACTCAAATCTTTTGCTGTATTTAGTTTATTTTGGCATCCGGATGATGATTCTACCATGAAATTGCTTGGGCACCTGTTAATTTTTAAGATTTTGACACATTCAGCTCAAATGTACACAATTGCTGATTATGGCTGTCAAATCTAAACCAAACGTTGTGCACTCAAATCTTTTGCTGTATTTAGTTTATTTTGGCATCCGGATGATGATTCTAGCATGAAATTGCTTGGGCACCTGTTAATTTTTAAGATTTTGACACATTCAGCTCAAATGTACAATCATGCGCTAAAAACGCATTTAAAGCAATAAAAAGGTGATTATGGCTGTCAAACCTAAACCAAACGTTGTGCACTCAAATCTTTTGCTGTATTTAGTTTATTTTGGCATCCGGATGATGATTCTAGCATGAAATTGCTTGGGCACCTGTTAATTTTTAAGATTTTGACACATTCAGCTCAAATGTACACAATTGCTGATTATGGCTGTCAAATCTAAACCAAACGTTGTGCACTCAAATCTTTTGCTGTATTTAGTTTATTTTGGCATCCGGATGATGATTCTAGCATGAAATTGCTTGGGCACCTGTTAATTTTTAAGATTTTGACACATTCAGCTCAAATGTACAATCATGCGCTAAAAACGCATTTAAAGCAATAAAAAGGTGATTATGGCTGTCAAACCTAAACCAAACGTTGTGCACTCAAATCTTTTGCTGTATTTAGTTTATTTTGGCATCCGGATGATGATTCTACCATGAAATTGCTTGGGCACCTGTTAATTTTTAAGATTTTGACACATTCAGCTCAAATGTACAATCATGCGCTAAAAACGCATTTAAAGCAATAAAAAGGTGATTATGGCTGTCAAACCTAAACCAAACGTTGTGCACTCAAATCTTTTGCTGTATTTAGTTTATTTTGGCATCCGGATGATGATTCTAGCATGAAATTGCTTGGGCACCTGTTAATTTTTAAGATTTTGACACATTCAGCTCAAATGTACAATCATGCGCTAAAAACGCATTTAAAGCAATAAAAAGGTGATTATGGCTGTCAAACCTAAACCAAACGTTGTGCACTCAAATCTTTTGCTGTATTTAGTTTATTTTGGCATCCGGATGATGATTCTACCATGAAATTGCTTGGGCACCTGTTAATTTTTAAGATTTTGACACATTCAGCTCAAATGTACACAATTGCTGATTATGGCTGTCAAATCTAAACCAAACGTTGTGCACTCAAATCTTTTGCTGTATTTAGTTTATTTTGGCATCCGGATGATGATTCTAGCATGAAATTGCTTGGGCACCTGTTAATTTTTAAGATTTTGACACATTCAGCTCAAATGTACAATCATGCGCTAAAAACGCATTTAAAGCAATAAAAAGGTGATTATGGCTGTCAAACCTAAACCAAACGTTGTGCACTCAAATCTTTTGCTGTATTTAGTTTATTTTGGCATCCGGATGATGATTCTAGCATGAAATTGCTTGGGCACCTGTTAATTTTTAAGATTTTGACACATTCAGCTCAAATGTACACAATTGCTGATTATGGCTGTCAAATCTAAACCAAACGTTGTGCACTCAAATCTTTTGCTGTATTTAGTTTATTTTGGCATCCGGATGATGATTCTAGCATGAAATTGCTTGGGCACCTGTTAATTTTTAAGATTTTGACACATTCAGCTCAAATGTACAATCATGCGCTAAAAACGCATTTAAAGCAATAAAAAGGTGATTATGGCTGTCAAACCTAAACCAAACGTTGTGCACTCAAATCTTTTGCTGTATTTAGTTTATTTTGGCATCCGGATGATGATTCTACCATGAAATTGCTTGGGCACCTGTTAATTTTTAAGATTTTGACACATTCAGCTCAAATGTACACAATTGCTGATTATGGCTGTCAAATCTAAACCAAACGTTGTGCACTCAAATCTTTTGCTGTATTTAGTTTATTTTGGCATCCGGATGATGATTCTAGCATGAAATTGCTTGGGCACCTGTTAATTTTTAAGATTTTGACACATTCAGCTCAAATGTACAATCATGCGCTAAAAACGCATTTAAAGCAATAAAAAGGTGATTATGGCTGTCAAACCTAAACCAAACGTTGTGCACTCAAATCTTTTGCTGTATTTAGTTTATTTTGGCATCCGGATGATGATTCTAGCATGAAATTGCTTGGGCACCTGTTAATTTTTAAGATTTTGACACATTCAGCTCAAATGTACAATCATGCGCTAAAAACGCATTTAAAGCAATAAAAAGGTGATTATGGCTGTCAAACCTAAACCAAACGTTGTGCACTCAAATCTTTTGCTGTATTTAGTTTATTTTGGCATCCGGATGATGATTCTAGCATGAAATTGCTTGGGCACCTGTTAATTTTTAAGATTTTGACACATTCAGCTCAAATGTACACAATTGCTGATTATGGCTGTCAAATCTAAACCAAACGTTGTGCACTCAAATCTTTTGCTGTATTTAGTTTATTTTGGCATCCGGATGATGATTCTAGCATGAAATTGCTTGGGCACCTGTTAATTTTTAAGATTTTGACACATTCAGCTCAAATGTACAATTATGCGCTAAAAACGCATTTAAAGCAATAAAAAGGTGATTATGGCTGTCAAACCTAAACCAAACGTTGTGCACTCAAATCTTTTGCTGTATTTAGTTTATTTTGGCATCCGGATGATGATTCTAGCATGAAATTGCTTGGGCACCTGTTAATTTTTAAGATTTTGACACATTCAGCTCAAATGTACAATCATGCGCTAAAAACGCATTTAAAGCAATAAAAAGGTGATTATGGCTGTCAAACCTAAACCAAACGTTGTGCACTCAAATCTTTTGCTGTATTTAGTTTATTTTGGCATCCGGATGATGATTCTAGCATGAAATTGCTTGGGTACCTGTTAATTTTTAAGATTTTGACACATTCAGCTCAAATGTACAATCATGCGCTAAAAACGCATTTAAAGCAATAAAAAGGTGATTATGGCTGTCAAACCTAAACCAAACGTTGTGCACTCAAATCTTTTGCTGTATTTAGTTTATTTTGGCATCCGGATGATGATTCTAGCATGAAATTGCTTGGGTACCTGTTAATTTTTAAGATTTTGACACATTCAGCTCAAATGTACACAATTGCTGATTATGGCTGTCAAATCTAAACCAAACGTTGTGCACTCAAATCTTTTGCTGTATTTAGTTTATTTTGGCATCCGGATGATGATTCTAGCATGAAATTGCTTGGGCACCTGTTAATTTTTAAGATTTTGACACATTCAGCTCAAATGTACAATTATGCGCTAAAAACGCATTTAAAGCAATAAAAAGGTGATTATGGCTGTCAAACCTAAACCAAACGTTGTGCACTCAAACCTTTTGCTGTATTTAGTTTATTTTGGCATCCGGATGATGATTCTAGCATGAAATTGCTTGGGCACCTGTTAATTTTTAAGATTTTGACACATTCACCTCAAATGTACAATCATGCGCTAAAAACGCATTTAAAGCAATAAAAAGGTGATTATGGCTGTCAAACCTAAACCAAACGTTGTGCACTCAAATCTTTTGCTGTATTTAGTTTATTTTGGCATCCGGATGATGATTCTAGCATGAAATTGCTTGGGCACCTGTTAATTTTTAAGATTTTGACACATTCAGCTCAAATGTACACAATTGCTGATTATGGCTGTCAAATCTAAACCAAACGTTGTGCACTCAAATCTTTTGCTGTATTTAGTTTATTTTGGCATCCGGATGATGATTCTAGCATGAAATTGCTTGGGCACCTGTTAATTTTTAAGATTTTGACACATTCAGCTCAAATGTACAATCATGCGCTAAAAACGCATTTAAAGCAATAAAAAGGTGATTATGGCTGTCAAACCTAAACCAAACGTTGTGCACTCAAATCTTTTGCTGTATTTAGTTTATTTTGGCATCCGGATGATGATTCTACCATGAAATTGCTTGGGCACCTGTTAATTTTTAAGATTTTGACACATTCAGCTCAAATGTACACAATTGCTGATTATGGCTGTCAAATCTAAACCAAACGTTGTGCACTCAAATCTTTTGCTGTATTTAGTTTATTTTGGCATCCGGATGATGATTCTAGCATGAAATTGCTTGGGCACCTGTTAATTTTTAAGATTTTGACACATTCAGCTCAAATGTACAATCATGCGCTAAAAACGCATTTAAAGCAATAAAAAGGTGATTATGGCTGTCAAACCTAAACCAAACGTTGTGCACTCAAATCTTTTGCTGTATTTAGTTTATTTTGGCATCCGGATGATGATTCTAGCATGAAATTGCTTGGGCACCTGTTAATTTTTAAGATTTTGACACATTCAGCTCAAATGTACAATCATGCGCTAAAAACGCATTTAAAGCAATAAAAAGGTGATTATGGCTGTCAAACCTAAACCAAACGTTGTGCACTCAAATCTTTTGCTGTATTTAGTTTATTTTGGCATCCGGATGATGATTCTAGCATGAAATTGCTTGGGCACCTGTTAATTTTTAAGATTTTGACACATTCAGCTCAAATGTACACAATTGCTGATTATGGCTGTCAAATCTAAACCAAACGTTGTGCACTCAAATCTTTTGCTGTATTTAGTTTATTTTGGCATCCGGATGATGATTCTAGCATGAAATTGCTTGGGCACCTGTTAATTTTTAAGATTTTGACACATTCAGCTCAAATGTACAATTATGCGCTAAAAACGCATTTAAAGCAATAAAAAGGTGATTATGGCTGTCAAACCTAAACCAAACGTTGTGCACTCAAATCTTTTGCTGTATTTAGTTTATTTTGGCATCCGGATGATGATTCTAGCATGAAATTGCTTGGGCACCTGTTAATTTTTAAGATTTTGACACATTCAGCTCAAATGTACAATCATGCGCTAAAAACGCATTTAAAGCAATAAAAAGGTGATTATGGCTGTCAAACCTAAACCAAACGTTGTGCACTCAAATCTTTTGCTGTATTTAGTTTATTTTGGCATCCGGATGATGATTCTAGCATGAAATTGCTTGGGTACCTGTTAATTTTTAAGATTTTGACACATTCAGCTCAAATGTACAATCATGCGCTAAAAACGCATTTAAAGCAATAAAAAGGTGATTATGGCTGTCAAACCTAAACCAAACGTTGTGCACTCAAATCTTTTGCTGTATTTAGTTTATTTTGGCATCCGGATGATGATTCTAGCATGAAATTGCTTGGGTACCTGTTAATTTTTAAGATTTTGACACATTCAGCTCAAATGTACACAATTGCTGATTATGGCTGTCAAATCTAAACCAAACGTTGTGCACTCAAATCTTTTGCTGTATTTAGTTTATTTTGGCATCCGGATGATGATTCTAGCATGAAATTGCTTGGGCACCTGTTAATTTTTAAGATTTTGACACATTCAGCTCAAATGTACAATTATGCGCTAAAAACGCATTTAAAGCAATAAAAAGGTGATTATGGCTGTCAAACCTAAACCAAACGTTGTGCACTCAAACCTTTTGCTGTATTTAGTTTATTTTGGCATCCGGATGATGATTCTAGCATGAAATTGCTTGGGCACCTGTTAATTTTTAAGATTTTGACACATTCACCTCAAATGTACAATCATGCGCTAAAAACGCATTTAAAGCAATAAAAAGGTGATTATGGCTGTCAAACCTAAACCAAACGTTGTGCACTCAAATCTTTTGCTGTATTTAGTTTATTTTGGCATCCGGATGATGATTCTAGCATGAAATTGCTTGGGCACCTGTTAATTTTTAAGATTTTGACACATTCAGCTCAAATGTACACAATTGCTGATTATGGCTGTCAAATCTAAACCAAACGTTGTGCACTCAAATCTTTTGCTGTATTTAGTTTATTTTGGCATCCGGATGATGATTCTAGCATGAAATTGCTTGGGCACCTGTTAAGTTTTAAGATTTTGACACATTCAGCTCAAATGTACAATCATGCGCTAAAAACGCATTTAAAGCAATAAAAAGGTGATTATGGCTGTCAAACCTAAACCAAACGTTGTGCACTCAAATCTTTTGCTGTATTTAGTTTATTTTGGCATCCGGATGATGATTCTACCATGAAATTGCTTGGGCACCTGTTAATTTTTAAGATTTTGACACATTCAGCTCAAATGTACACAATTGCTGATTATGGCTGTCAAATCTAAACCAAACGTTGTGCACTCAAATCTTTTGCTGTATTTAGTTTATTTTGGCATCCGGATGATGATTCTAGCATGAAATTGCTTGGGCACCTGTTAATTTTTAAGATTTTGACACATTCAGCTCAAATGTACAATCATGCGCTACAAACGCATTTAAAGCAATAAAAAGGTGATTATGGCTGTCAAACCTAAACCAAACGTGCACTCAAATCTTTTGCTGTATTTAGTTTATTTTGGCATCCGGATGATGATTCTAGCATGAAATTGCTTGGGCACCTGTTAATTTTTAAGATTTTGACACATTCAGCTCAAATGTACAGAATTGCTGATTATGGCTGTCAAATCTAAACCAAACGTTGTGCACTAAAATCTTTTGCTGTATTTTGTTTATTTTGGCATCCGGATGATGATTCTAGCATGAAATTGCTTGGGCACCTGTTAATTTTTAAGATTTTGACACATTCAGCTCAAATGTACAATTATGCGCTAAAAACGCATTTAAAGCAATAAAAAGGTGATTATGGCTGTCAAACCTAAACCAAACGTTGTGCACTCAAATCTTTTGCTGTATTTAGTTTATTTTGGCATCCGGATGATGATTCTAGCATGAAATTGCTTGGGCACCTGTTAATTTTTAAGATTTTGACACATTCACCTCAAATGTACAATCATGCGCTAAAAACGCATTTAAAGCAATAAAAAGGTGATTATGACTGTCAAACCTAAACCAAACGTTGTGCACTCAAATCTTTTGCTGTATTTAGTTTATTTTGGCATCCGGATGATGATTCTAGCATGAAATTGCTTGGGCACCTGTTAATTTTTAAGATTTTGACACATTCAGCTCAAATGTACACAATTGCTGATTATGGCTGTCAAATCTAAACCAAACGTTGTGCACTCAAATCTTTTGCTGTATTTAGTTTATTTTGGCATCCGGATGATGATTCTAGCATGAAATTGCTTGGGCACCTGTTAATTTTTAAGATTTTGACACATTCAGCTCAAATGTACAATCATGCGCTAAAAACGCATTTAAAGCAATAAAAAGGTGATTATGGCTGTCAAACCTAAACCAAACGTTGTGCACTCAAATCTTTTGCTGTATTTAGTTTATTTTGGCATCCGGATGATGATTCTACCATGAAATTGCTTGGGCACCTGTTAATTTTTAAGATTTTGACACATTCAGCTCAAATGTACACAATTGCTGATTATGGCTGTCAAATCTAAACCAAACGTTGTGCACTCAAATCTTTTGCTGTATTTAGTTGATTTTGGCATCCGGATGATGATTCTAGCATGAAATTGCTTGGGCACCTGTTAATTTTTAAGATTTTGACACATTCAGCTCAAATGTACAATCATGCGCTAAAAACGCATTTAAAGCAATAAAAAGGTGATTATGGCTGTCAAACCTAAACCAAACGTTGTGCACTCAAATCTTTTGCTGTATTTAGTTTATTTTGGCATCCGGATGATGATTCTACCATGAAATTGCTTGGGCACCTGTTAATTTTTAAGATTTTGACACATTCAGCTCAAATGTACACAATTGCTGATTATGGCTGTCAAATCTAAACCAAACGTTGTGCACTCAAATCTTTTGCTGTATTTAGTTTATTTTGGCATCCGGATGATGATTCTAGCATGAAATTGCTTGGGCACCTGTTAATTTGTAAGATTTTGACACATTCAGCTCAAATGTACAATTATGCGCTAAAAACGCATTTAAAGCAATAAAAAGGTGATTATGGCTGTCAAACCTAAACCAAACGTTGTGCACTCAAATCTTTTGCTGTATTTAGTTTATTTTGGCATCCGGATGATGATTCTAGCATGAAATTTCTTGGGCACCTGTTAATTTGTAAGATTTTGACACATTCACCTCAAATGTACAATCATGCGCTAAAAACGCATTTAAAGCAATAAAAAGGTGATTATGGCTGTCAAACCTAAACCAAACGTTGTGCACTCAAATCTTTTGCTGTATTTAGTTTATTTTGGCATCCGGATGATGATTCTAGCATGAAATTGCTTGGGCACCTGTTAATTTTTAAGATTTTGACACATTCAGCTCAAATGTACACAATTGCTGATTATGGCTGTCAAATCTAAACCAAACGTTGTGCACTCAAATCTTTTGCTGTATTTAGTTTATTTTGGCATCCGGATGATGATTCTAGCATGAAATTGCTTGGGCACCTGTTAATTTTTAAGATTTTGACACATTCAGCTCAAATGTACAATCATGCGCTAAAAACGCATTTAAAGCAATAAAAAGGTGATTATGGCTGTCAAACCTAAACCAAACGTTGTGCACTCAAATCTTTTGCTGTATTTAGTTTATTTTGGCATCCGGATGATGATTCTACCATGAAATTGCTTGGGCACCTGTTAATTTTTAAGATTTTGACACATTCAGCTCAAATGTACACAATTGCTGATTATGGCTGTCAAATCTAAACCAAACGTTGTGCACTCAAATCTTTTGCTGTATTTAGTTTATTTTGGCATCCGGATGATGATTCTAGCATGAAATTGCTTGGGCACCTGTTAATTTTTAAGATTTTGACACATTCAGCTCAAATGTACAATCATGCGCTAAAAACGCATTTAAAGCAATAAAAAGGTGATTATGGCTGTCAAACCTAAACCAAACGTTGTGCACTCAAATCTTTTGCTGTATTTAGTTTATTTTGGCATCCGGATGATGATTCTAGCATGAAATTGCTTGGGCACCTGTTAATTTTTAAGATTTTGACACATTCAGCTCAAATGTACAATCATGCGCTAAAAACGCATTTAAAGCAATAAAAAGGTGATTATGGCTGTCAAACCTAAACCAAACGTTGTGCACTCAAATCTTTTGCTGTATTTAGTTTATTTTGGCATCCGGATGATGATTCTAGCATGAAATTGCTTGGGCACCTGTTAATTTTTAAGATTTTGACACATTCAGCTCAAATGTACACAATTGCTGATTATGGCTGTCAAATCTAAACCAAACGTTGTGCACTCAAATCTTTTGCTGTATTTAGTTTATTTTGGCATCCGGATGATGATTCTAGCATGAAATTGCTTGGGCACCTGTTAATTTTTAAGATTTTGACACATTCAGCTCAAATGTACAATTATGCGCTAAAAACGCATTTAAAGCAATAAAAAGGTGATTATGGCTGTCAAACCTAAACCAAACGTTGTGCACTCAAATCTTTTGCTGTATTTAGTTTATTTTGGCATCCGGATGATGATTCTAGCATGAAATTGCTTGGGCACCTGTTAATTTTTAAGATTTTGACACATTCAGCTCAAATGTACAATCATGCGCTAAAAACGCATTTAAAGCAATAAAAAGGTGATTATGGCTGTCAAACCTAAACCAAACGTTGTGCACTCAAATCTTTTGCTGTATTTAGTTTATTTTGGCATCCGGATGATGATTCTAGCATGAAATTGCTTGGGTACCTGTTAATTTTTAAGATTTTGACACATTCAGCTCAAATGTACAATCATGCGCTAAAAACGCATTTAAAGCAATAAAAAGGTGATTATGGCTGTCAAACCTAAACCAAACGTTGTGCACTCAAATCTTTTGCTGTATTTAGTTTATTTTGGCATCCGGATGATGATTCTAGCATGAAATTGCTTGGGTACCTGTTAATTTTTAAGATTTTGACACATTCAGCTCAAATGTACACAATTGCTGATTATGGCTGTCAAATCTAAACCAAACGTTGTGCACTCAAATCTTTTGCTGTATTTAGTTTATTTTGGCATCCGGATGATGATTCTAGCATGAAATTGCTTGGGCACCTGTTAATTTTTAAGATTTTGACACATTCAGCTCAAATGTACAATTATGCGCTAAAAACGCATTTAAAGCAATAAAAAGGTGATTATGGCTGTCAAACCTAAACCAAACGTTGTGCACTCAAACCTTTTGCTGTATTTAGTTTATTTTGGCATCCGGATGATGATTCTAGCATGAAATTGCTTGGGCACCTGTTAATTTTTAAGATTTTGACACATTCACCTCAAATGTACAATCATGCGCTAAAAACGCATTTAAAGCAATAAAAAGGTGATTATGGCTGTCAAACCTAAACCAAACGTTGTGCACTCAAATCTTTTGCTGTATTTAGTTTATTTTGGCATCCGGATGATGATTCTAGCATGAAATTGCTTGGGCACCTGTTAATTTTTAAGATTTTGACACATTCAGCTCAAATGTACACAATTGCTGATTATGGCTGTCAAATCTAAACCAAACGTTGTGCACTCAAATCTTTTGCTGTATTTAGTTTATTTTGGCATCCGGATGATGATTCTAGCATGAAATTGCTTGGGCACCTGTTAATTTTTAAGATTTTGACACATTCAGCTCAAATGTACAATCATGCGCTAAAAACGCATTTAAAGCAATAAAAAGGTGATTATGGCTGTCAAACCTAAACCAAACGTTGTGCACTCAAATCTTTTGCTGTATTTAGTTTATTTTGGCATCCGGATGATGATTCTACCATGAAATTGCTTGGGCACCTGTTAATTTTTAAGATTTTGACACATTCAGCTCAAATGTACAATCATGCGCTAAAAACGCATTTAAAGCAATAAAAAGGTGATTATGGCTGTCAAACCTAAACCAAACGTTGTGCACTCAAATCTTTTGCTGTATTTAGTTTATTTTGGCATCCGGATGATGATTCTACCATGAAATTGCTTGGGCACCTGTTAATTTTTAAGATTTTGACACATTCAGCTCAAATGTACAATCATGCGCTAAAAACGCATTTAAAGCAATAAAAAGGTGATTATGGCTGTCAAACCTAAACCAAACGTTGTGCACTCAAATCTTTTGCTGTATTTAGTTTATTTTGGCATCCGGATGATGATTCTAGCATGAAATTGCTTGGGCACCTGTTAATTTTTAAGATTTTGACACATTCAGCTCAAATGTACACAATTGCTGATTATGGCTGTCAAATCTAAACCAAACGTTGTGCACTCAAATCTTTTGCTGTATTTAGTTTATTTTGGCATCCGGATGATGATTCTAGCATGAAATTGCTTGGGCACCTGTTAATTTTTAAGATTTTGACACATTCAGCTCAAATGTACAATTATGCGCTAAAAACGCATTTAAAGCAATAAAAAGGTGATTATGGCTGTCAAACCTAAACCAAACGTTGTGCACTCAAATCTTTTGCTGTATTTAGTTTATTTTGGCATCCGGATGATGATTCTAGCATGAAATTGCTTGGGCACCTGTTAATTTTTAAGATTTTGACACATTCAGCTCAAATGTACAATCATGCGCTAAAAACGCATTTAAAGCAATAAAAAGGTGATTATGGCTGTCAAACCTAAACCAAACGTTGTGCACTCAAATCTTTTGCTGTATTTAGTTTATTTTGGCATCCGGATGATGATTCTAGCATGAAATTGCTTGGGTACCTGTTAATTTTTAAGATTTTGACACATTCAGCTCAAATGTACAATCATGCGCTAAAAACGCATTTAAAGCAATAAAAAGGTGATTATGGCTGTCAAACCTAAACCAAACGTTGTGCACTCAAATCTTTTGCTGTATTTAGTTTATTTTGGCATCCGGATGATGATTCTAGCATGAAATTGCTTGGGTACCTGTTAATTTTTAAGATTTTGACACATTCAGCTCAAATGTACACAATTGCTGATTATGGCTGTCAAATCTAAACCAAACGTTGTGCACTCAAATCTTTTGCTGTATTTAGTTTATTTTGGCATCCGGATGATGATTCTAGCATGAAATTGCTTGGGCACCTGTTAATTTTTAAGATTTTGACACATTCAGCTCAAATGTACAATTATGCGCTAAAAACGCATTTAAAGCAATAAAAAGGTGATTATGGCTGTCAAACCTAAACCAAACGTTGTGCACTCAAACCTTTTGCTGTATTTAGTTTATTTTGGCATCCGGATGATGATTCTAGCATGAAATTGCTTGGGCACCTGTTAATTTTTAAGATTTTGACACATTCACCTCAAATGTACAATCATGCGCTAAAAACGCATTTAAAGCAATAAAAAGGTGATTATGGCTGTCAAACCTAAACCAAACGTTGTGCACTCAAATCTTTTGCTGTATTTAGTTTATTTTGGCATCCGGATGATGATTCTAGCATGAAATTGCTTGGGCACCTGTTAATTTTTAAGATTTTGACACATTCAGCTCAAATGTACACAATTGCTGATTATGGCTGTCAAATCTAAACCAAACGTTGTGCACTCAAATCTTTTGCTGTATTTAGTTTATTTTGGCATCCGGATGATGATTCTAGCATGAAATTGCTTGGGCACCTGTTAATTTTTAAGATTTTGACACATTCAGCTCAAATGTACAATCATGCGCTAAAAACGCATTTAAAGCAATAAAAAGGTGATTATGGCTGTCAAACCTAAACCAAACGTTGTGCACTCAAATCTTTTGCTGTATTTAGTTTATTTTGGCATCCGGATGATGATTCTACCATGAAATTGCTTGGGCACCTGTTAATTTTTAAGATTTTGACACATTCAGCTCAAATGTACACAATTGCTGATTATGGCTGTCAAATCTAAACCAAACGTTGTGCACTCAAATCTTTTGCTGTATTTAGTTTATTTTGGCATCCGGATGATGATTCTAGCATGAAATTGCTTGGGCACCTGTTAATTTTTAAGATTTTGACACATTCAGCTCAAATGTACAATCATGCGCTAAAAACGCATTTAAAGCAATAAAAAGGTGATTATGGCTGTCAAACCTAAACCAAACGTTGTGCACTCAAATCTTTTGCTGTATTTAGTTTATTTTGGCATCCGGATGATGATTCTACCATGAAATTGCTTGGGCACCTGTTAATTTTTAAGATTTTGACACATTCAGCTCAAATGTACACAATTGCTGATTATGGCTGTCAAATCTAAACCAAACGTTGTGCACTCAAATCTTTTGCTGTATTTAGTTTATTTTGGCATCCGGATGATGATTCTAGCATGAAATTGCTTGGGCACCTGTTAATTTTTAAGATTTTGACACATTCAGCTCAAATGTACAATCATGCGCTAAAAACGCATTTAAAGCAATAAAAAGGTGATTATGGCTGTCAAACCTAAACCAAACGTTGTGCACTCAAATCTTTTGCTGTATTTAGTTTATTTTGGCATCCGGATGATGATTCTACCATGAAATTGCTTGGGCACCTGTTAATTTTTAAGATTTTGACACATTCAGCTCAAATGTACACAATTGCTGATTATGGCTGTCAAATCTAAACCAAACGTTGTGCACTCAAATCTTTTGCTGTATTTAGTTTATTTTGGCATCCGGATGATGATTCTAGCATGAAATTGCTTGGGCACCTGTTAATTTTTAAGATTTTGACACATTCAGCTCAAATGTACACAATTGCTGATTATGGCTGTCAAATCTAAACCAAACGTTGTACACTCAAATCTTTTGCTGTATTTAGTTTATTTTGGCATCCGGATGATGATTCTAGCATGAAATTGCTTGGGCACCTGTTAATTTTTAAGATTTTGACACATTCAGCTCAAATGTACACAATTGCTGATTATGGCTGTCAAATCTAAACCAAACGTTGTGCACTCAAATCTTTTGCTGTATTTAGTTTATTTTGGCATCCGGATGATGATTCTAGCATGAAATTGCTTGGGCACCTGTTAATTTTTAAGATTTTGACACATTCAGCTCAAATGTACAATTATGCGCTAAAAACGCATTTAAAGCAATAAAAAGGTGATTATGGCTGTCAAACCTAAACCAAACGTTGTGCACTCAAATCTTTTGCTGTATTTAGTTTATTTTGGCATCCGGATGATGATTCTAGCATGAAATTTCTTGGGCACCTGTTAATTTTTAAGATTTTGACACATTCACCTCAAATGTACAATCATGCGCTAAAAACGCATTTAAAGCAATAAAAAGGTGATTATGGCTGTCAAACCTAAACCAAACGTTGTGCACTCAAATCTTTTGCTGTATTTAGTTTATTTTGGCATCCGGATGATGATTCTAG
Source organism: Festucalex cinctus (assembly GCF_051991245.1). Lineage (NCBI taxonomy): Eukaryota > Metazoa > Chordata > Actinopteri > Syngnathiformes > Syngnathidae > Festucalex > Festucalex cinctus. The sequence continues at coordinate 195,323 of NW_027520307.1, read as the reverse complement.
CATGAAATTGCTTGGGCACCTGTTAATTTTTAAGATTTTGACACATTCAGCTCAAATGTACACAATTGCTGATTATGGCTGTCAAATCTAAACCAAACGTTGTGCACTCAAATCTTTTGCTGTATTTAGTTTATTTTGGCATCCGGATGATGATTCTAGCATGAAATTGCTTGGGCACCTGTTAATTTTTAAGATTTTGACACATTCAGCTCAAATGTACAATCATGCGCTAAAAACGCATTTAAAGCAATAAAAAGGTGATTATGGCTGTCAAACCTAAACCAAACGTTGTGCACTCAAATCTTTTGCTGTATTTAGTTTATTTTGGCATCCGGATGATGATTCTACCATGAAATTGCTTGGGCACCTGTTAATTTTTAAGATTTTGACACATTCAGCTCAAATGTACACAATTGCTGATTATGGCTGTCAAATCTAAACCAAACGTTGTGCACTCAAATCTTTTGCTGTATTTAGTTTATTTTGGCATCCGGATGATGATTCTAGCATGAAATTGCTTGGGCACCTGTTAATTTTTAAGATTTTGACACATTCACCTCAAATGTACAATCATGCGCTAAAAACGCATTTAAAGCAATAAAAAGGTGATTATGGCTGTCAAACCTAAACCAAACGTTGTGCACTCAAATCTTTTGCTGTATTTAGTTTATTTTGGCATCCGGATGATGATTCTAGCATGAAATTGCTTGGGCACCTGTTAATTTTTAAGATTTTGACACATTCAGCTCAAATGTACAATCATGCGCTAAAAACGCATTTAAAGCAATAAAAAGGTGATTATGGCTGTCAAACCTAAACCAAACGTTGTGCACTCAAATCTTTTGCTGTATTTAGTTTATTTTGGCATCCGGATGATGATTCTAGCATGAAATTGCTTGGGCACCTGTTAATTTTTAAGATTTTGACACATTCAGCTCAAATGTACACAATTGCTGATTATGGCTGTCAAATCTAAACCAAACGTTGTGCACTCAAATCTTTTGCTGTATTTAGTTTATTTTGGCATCCGGATGATGATTCTAGCATGAAATTGCTTGGGCACCTGTTAATTTTTAAGATTTTGACACATTCAGCTCAAATGTACAATTATGCGCTAAAAACGCATTTAAAGCAATAAAAAGGTGATTATGGCTGTCAAACCTAAACCAAACGTTGTGCACTCAAATCTTTTGCTGTATTTAGTTTATTTTGGCATCCGGATGATGATTCTAGCATGAAATTGCTTGGGCACCTGTTAATTTTTAAGATTTTGACACATTCAGCTCAAATGTACAATCATGCGCTAAAAACGCATTTAAAGCAATAAAAAGGTGATTATGGCTGTCAAACCTAAACCAAACGTTGTGCACTCAAATCTTTTGCTGTATTTAGTTTATTTTGGCATCCGGATGATGATTCTAGCATGAAATTGCTTGGGTACCTGTTAATTTTTAAGATTTTGACACATTCAGCTCAAATGTACAATCATGCGCTAAAAACGCATTTAAAGCAATAAAAAGGTGATTATGGCTGTCAAACTTAAACCAAACGTTGTGCACTCAAATCTTTTGCTGTATTTAGTTTATTTTGGCATCCGGATGATGATTCTAGCATGAAATTGCTTGGGCACCTGTTAATTTTTAAGATTTTGACACATTCAGCTCAAATGTACACAATTGCTGATTATGGCTGTCAAATCTAAACCAAACGTTGTGCACTCAAATCTTTTGCTGTATTTAGTTTATTTTGGCATCCGGATGATGATTCTAGCATGAAATTGCTTGGGCACCTGTTAATTTTTAAGATTTTGACACATTCAGCTCAAATGTACACAATTGCTGATTATGGCTGTCAAATCTAAACCAAACGTTGTACACTCAAATCTTTTGCTGTATTTAGTTTATTTTGGCATCCGGATGATGATTCTAGCATGAAATTGCTTGGGCACCTGTTAATTTTTAAGATTTTGACACATTCAGCTCAAATGTACACAATTGCTGATTATGGCTGTCAAATCTAAACCAAACGTTGTGCACTCAAATCTTTTGCTGTATTTAGTTTATTTTGGCATCCGGATGATGATTCTAGCATGAAATTGCTTGGGCACCTGTTAATTTTTAAGATTTTGACACATTCAGCTCAAATGTACAATTATGCGCTAAAAACGCATTTAAAGCAATAAAAAGGTGATTATGGCTGTCAAACCTAAACCAAACGTTGTGCACTCAAATCTTTTGCTGTATTTAGTTTATTTTGGCATCCGGATGATGATTCTAGCATGAAATTTCTTGGGCACCTGTTAATTTTTAAGATTTTGACACATTCACCTCAAATGTACAATCATGCGCTAAAAACGCATTTAAAGCAATAAAAAGGTGATTATGGCTGTCAAACCTAAACCAAACGTTGTGCACTCAAATCTTTTGCTGTATTTAGTTTATTTTGGCATCCGGATGATGATTCTAGCATGAAATTGCTTGGGCACCTGTTAATTTTTAAGATTTTGACACATTCAGCTCAAATGTACACAATTGCTGATTATGGCTGTCAAATCTAAACCAAACGTTGTGCACTCAAATCTTTTGCTGTATTTAGTTTATTTTGGCATCCGGATGATGATTCTAGCATGAAATTGCTTGGGCACCTGTTAATTTTTAAGATTTTGACACATTCAGCTCAAATGTACAATCATGCGCTAAAAACGCATTTAAAGCAATAAAAAGGTGATTATGGCTGTCAAACCTAAACCAAACGTTGTGCACTCAAATCTTTTGCTGTATTTAGTTTATTTTGGCATCCGGATGATGATTCTACCATGAAATTGCTTGGGCACCTGTTAATTTTTAAGATTTTGACACATTCAGCTCAAATGTACACAATTGCTGATTATGGCTGTCAAATCTAAACCAAACGTTGTGCACTCAAATCTTTTGCTGTATTTAGTTTATTTTGGCATCCGGATGATGATTCTAGCATGAAATTGCTTGGGCACCTGTTAATTTTTAAGATTTTGACACATTCACCTCAAATGTACAATCATGCGCTAAAAACGCATTTAAAGCAATAAAAAGGTGATTATGGCTGTCAAACCTAAACCAAACGTTGTGCACTCAAATCTTTTGCTGTATTTAGTTTATTTTGGCATCCGGATGATGATTCTAGCATGAAATTGCTTGGGCACCTGTTAATTTTTAAGATTTTGACACATTCAGCTCAAATGTACAATCATGCGCTAAAAACGCATTTAAAGCAATAAAAAGGTGATTATGGCTGTCAAACCTAAACCAAACGTTGTGCACTCAAATCTTTTGCTGTATTTAGTTTATTTTGGCATCCGGATGATGATTCTAGCATGAAATTGCTTGGGCACCTGTTAATTTTTAAGATTTTGACACATTCAGCTCAAATGTACACAATTGCTGATTATGGCTGTCAAATCTAAACCAAACGTTGTGCACTCAAATCTTTTGCTGTATTTAGTTTATTTTGGCATCCGGATGATGATTCTAGCATGAAATTGCTTGGGCACCTGTTAATTTTTAAGATTTTGACACATTCAGCTCAAATGTACAATTATGCGCTAAAAACGCATTTAAAGCAATAAAAAGGTGATTATGGCTGTCAAACCTAAACCAAACGTTGTGCACTCAAATCTTTTGCTGTATTTAGTTTATTTTGGCATCCGGATGATGATTCTAGCATGAAATTGCTTGGGCACCTGTTAATTTTTAAGATTTTGACACATTCAGCTCAAATGTACAATCATGCGCTAAAAACGCATTTAAAGCAATAAAAAGGTGATTATGGCTGTCAAACCTAAACCAAACGTTGTGCACTCAAATCTTTTGCTGTATTTAGTTTATTTTGGCATCCGGATGATGATTCTAGCATGAAATTGCTTGGGTACCTGTTAATTTTTAAGATTTTGACACATTCAGCTCAAATGTACAATCATGCGCTAAAAACGCATTTAAAGCAATAAAAAGGTGATTATGGCTGTCAAACCTAAACCAAACGTTGTGCACTCAAATCTTTTGCTGTATTTAGTTTATTTTGGCATCCGGATGATGATTCTAGCATGAAATTGCTTGGGTACCTGTTAATTTTTAAGATTTTGACACATTCAGCTCAAATGTACACAATTGCTGATTATGGCTGTCAAATCTAAACCAAACGTTGTGCACTCAAATCTTTTGCTGTATTTAGTTTATTTTGGCATCCGGATGATGATTCTAGCATGAAATTGCTTGGGCACCTGTTAATTTTTAAGATTTTGACACATTCAGCTCAAATGTACAATTATGCGCTAAAAACGCATTTAAAGCAATAAAAAGGTGATTATGGCTGTCAAACCTAAACCAAACGTTGTGCACTCAAACCTTTTGCTGTATTTAGTTTATTTTGGCATCCGGATGATGATTCTAGCATGAAATTGCTTGGGCACCTGTTAATTTTTAAGATTTTGACACATTCACCTCAAATGTACAATCATGCGCTAAAAACGCATTTAAAGCAATAAAAAGGTGATTATGGCTGTCAAACCTAAACCAAACGTTGTGCACTCAAATCTTTTGCTGTATTTAGTTTATTTTGGCATCCGGATGATGATTCTAGCATGAAATTGCTTGGGCACCTGTTAATTTTTAAGATTTTGACACATTCAGCTCAAATGTACACAATTGCTGATTATGGCTGTCAAATCTAAACCAAACGTTGTGCACTCAAATCTTTTGCTGTATTTAGTTTATTTTGGCATCCGGATGATGATTCTAGCATGAAATTGCTTGGGCACCTGTTAATTTTTAAGATTTTGACACATTCAGCTCAAATGTACAATCATGCGCTAAAAACGCATTTAAAGCAATAAAAAGGTGATTATGGCTGTCAAACCTAAACCAAACGTTGTGCACTCAAATCTTTTGCTGTATTTAGTTTATTTTGGCATCCGGATGATGATTCTACCATGAAATTGCTTGGGCACCTGTTAATTTTTAAGATTTTGACACATTCAGCTCAAATGTACACAATTGCTGATTATGGCTGTCAAATCTAAACCAAACGTTGTGCACTCAAATCTTTTGCTGTATTTAGTTTATTTTGGCATCCGGATGATGATTCTAGCATGAAATTGCTTGGGCACCTGTTAATTTTTAAGATTTTGACACATTCAGCTCAAATGTACAATCATGCGCTAAAAACGCATTTAAAGCAATAAAAAGGTGATTATGGCTGTCAAACCTAAACCAAACGTTGTGCACTCAAATCTTTTGCTGTATTTAGTTTATTTTGGCATCCGGATGATGATTCTACCATGAAATTGCTTGGGCACCTGTTAATTTTTAAGATTTTGACACATTCAGCTCAAATGTACACAATTGCTGATTATGGCTGTCAAATCTAAACCAAACGTTGTGCACTCAAATCTTTTGCTGTATTTAGTTTATTTTGGCATCCGGATGATGATTCTAGCATGAAATTGCTTGGGCACCTGTTAATTTTTAAGATTTTGACACATTCAGCTCAAATGTACAATCATGCGCTAAAAACGCATTTAAAGCAATAAAAAGGTGATTATGGCTGTCAAACCTAAACCAAACGTTGTGCACTCAAATCTTTTGCTGTATTTAGTTTATTTTGGCATCCGGATGATGATTCTACCATGAAATTGCTTGGGCACCTGTTAATTTTTAAGATTTTGACACATTCAGCTCAAATGTACACAATTGCTGATTATGGCTGTCAAATCTAAACCAAACGTTGTGCACTCAAATCTTTTGCTGTATTTAGTTTATTTTGGCATCCGGATGATGATTCTAGCATGAAATTGCTTGGGCACCTGTTAATTTTTAAGATTTTGACACATTCAGCTCAAATGTACACAATTGCTGATTATGGCTGTCAAATCTAAACCAAACGTTGTACACTCAAATCTTTTGCTGTATTTAGTTTATTTTGGCATCCGGATGATGATTCTAGCATGAAATTGCTTGGGCACCTGTTAATTTTTAAGATTTTGACACATTCAGCTCAAATGTACACAATTGCTGATTATGGCTGTCAAATCTAAACCAAACGTTGTGCACTCAAATCTTTTGCTGTATTTAGTTTATTTTGGCATCCGGATGATGATTCTAGCATGAAATTGCTTGGGCACCTGTTAATTTTTAAGATTTTGACACATTCAGCTCAAATGTACAATTATGCGCTAAAAACGCATTTAAAGCAATAAAAAGGTGATTATGGCTGTCAAACCTAAACCAAACGTTGTGCACTCAAATCTTTTGCTGTATTTAGTTTATTTTGGCATCCGGATGATGATTCTAGCATGAAATTTCTTGGGCACCTGTTAATTTTTAAGATTTTGACACATTCACCTCAAATGTACAATCATGCGCTAAAAACGCATTTAAAGCAATAAAAAGGTGATTATGGCTGTCAAACCTAAACCAAACGTTGTGCACTCAAATCTTTTGCTGTATTTAGTTTATTTTGGCATCCGGATGATGATTCTAGCATGAAATTGCTTGGGCACCTGTTAATTTTTAAGATTTTGACACATTCAGCTCAAATGTACACAATTGCTGATTATGGCTGTCAAATCTAAACCAAACGTTGTGCACTCAAATCTTTTGCTGTATTTAGTTTATTTTGGCATCCGGATGATGATTCTAGCATGAAATTGCTTGGGCACCTGTTAATTTTTAAGATTTTGACACATTCAGCTCAAATGTACAATCATGCGCTAAAAACGCATTTAAAGCAATAAAAAGGTGATTATGGCTGTCAAACCTAAACCAAACGTTGTGCACTCAAATCTTTTGCTGTATTTAGTTTATTTTGGCATCCGGATGATGATTCTACCATGAAATTGCTTGGGCACCTGTTAATTTTTAAGATTTTGACACATTCAGCTCAAATGTACACAATTGCTGATTATGGCTGTCAAATCTAAACCAAACGTTGTGCACTCAAATCTTTTGCTGTATTTAGTTTATTTTGGCATCCGGATGATGATTCTAGCATGAAATTGCTTGGGCACCTGTTAATTTTTAAGATTTTGACACATTCACCTCAAATGTACAATCATGCGCTAAAAACGCATTTAAAGCAATAAAAAGGTGATTATGGCTGTCAAACCTAAACCAAACGTTGTGCACTCAAATCTTTTGCTGTATTTAGTTTATTTTGGCATCCGGATGATGATTCTAGCATGAAATTGCTTGGGCACCTGTTAATTTTTAAGATTTTGACACATTCAGCTCAAATGTACAATCATGCGCTAAAAACGCATTTAAAGCAATAAAAAGGTGATTATGGCTGTCAAACCTAAACCAAACGTTGTGCACTCAAATCTTTTGCTGTATTTAGTTTATTTTGGCATCCGGATGATGATTCTAGCATGAAATTGCTTGGGCACCTGTTAATTTTTAAGATTTTGACACATTCAGCTCAAATGTACACAATTGCTGATTATGGCTGTCAAATCTAAACCAAACGTTGTGCACTCAAATCTTTTGCTGTATTTAGTTTATTTTGGCATCCGGATGATGATTCTAGCATGAAATTGCTTGGGCACCTGTTAATTTTTAAGATTTTGACACATTCAGCTCAAATGTACAATTATGCGCTAAAAACGCATTTAAAGCAATAAAAAGGTGATTATGGCTGTCAAACCTAAACCAAACGTTGTGCACTCAAATCTTTTGCTGTATTTAGTTTATTTTGGCATCCGGATGATGATTCTAGCATGAAATTGCTTGGGTACCTGTTAATTTTTAAGATTTTGACACATTCAGCTCAAATGTACAATCATGCGCTAAAAACGCATTTAAAGCAATAAAAAGGTGATTATGGCTGTCAAACCTAAACCAAACGTTGTGCACTCAAATCTTTTGCTGTATTTAGTTTATTTTGGCATCCGGATGATGATTCTAGCATGAAATTGCTTGGGTACCTGTTAATTTTTAAGATTTTGACACATTCAGCTCAAATGTACACAATTGCTGATTATGGCTGTCAAATCTAAACCAAACGTTGTGCACTCAAATCTTTTGCTGTATTTAGTTTATTTTGGCATCCGGATGATGATTCTAGCATGAAATTGCTTGGGCACCTGTTAATTTTTAAGATTTTGACACATTCAGCTCAAATGTACAATTATGCGCTAAAAACGCATTTAAAGCAATAAAAAGGTGATTATGGCTGTCAAACCTAAACCAAACGTTGTACACTCAAACCTTTTGCTGTATTTAGTTTATTTTGGCATCCGGATGATGATTCTAGCATGAAATTGCTTGGGCACCTGTTAATTTTTAAGATTTTGACACATTCACCTCAAATGTACAATCATGCGCTAAAAACGCATTTAAAGCAATAAAAAGGTGATTATGGCTGTCAAACCTAAACCAAACGTTGTGCACTCAAATCTTTTGCTGTATTTAGTTTATTTTGGCATCCGGATGATGATTCTAGCATGAAATTGCTTGGGCACCTGTTAATTTTTAAGATTTTGACACATTCAGCTCAAATGTACACAATTGCTGATTATGGCTGTCAAATCTAAACCAAACGTTGTGCACTCAAATCTTTTGCTGTATTTAGTTTATTTTGGCATTCGGATGATGATTCTAGCATGAAATTGCTTGGGCACCTGTTAATTTTTAAGATTTTGACACATTCAGCTCAAATGTACAATCATGCGCTAAAAACGCATTTAAAGCAATAAAAAGGTGATTATGGCTGTCAAACCTAAACCAAACGTTGTGCACTCAAATCTTTTGCTGTATTTAGTTTATTTTGGCATCCGGATGATGATTCTACCATGAAATTGCTTGGGCACCTGTTAATTTTTAAGATTTTGACACATTCAGCTCAAATGTACACAATTGCTGATTATGGCTGTCAAATCTAAACCAAACGTTGTGCACTCAAATCTTTTGCTGTATTTAGTTTATTTTGGCATCCGGATGATGATTCTAGCATGAAATTGCTTGGGCACCTGTTAATTTTTAAGATTTTGACACATTCAGCTCAAATGTACAATCATGCGCTAAAAACGCATTTAAAGCAATAAAAAGGTGATTATGGCTGTCAAACCTAAACCAAACGTTGTGCACTCAAATCTTTTGCTGTATTTAGTTTATTTTGGCATCCGGATGATGATTCTACCATGAAATTGCTTGGGCACCTGTTAATTTTTAAGATTTTGACACATTCAGCTCAAATGTACACAATTGCTGATTATGGCTGTCAAATCTAAACCAAACGTTGTGCACTCAAATCTTTTGCTGTATTTAGTTTATTTTGGCATCCGGATGATGATTCTAGCATGAAATTGCTTGGGCACCTGTTAATTTTTAAGATTTTGACACATTCAGCTCAAATGTACACAATTGCTGATTATGGCTGTCAAATCTAAACCAAACGTTGTACACTCAAATCTTTTGCTGTATTTAGTTTATTTTGGCATCCGGATGATGATTCTAGCATGAAATTGCTTGGGCACCTGTTAATTTTTAAGATTTTGACACATTCAGCTCAAATGTACAATCATGCGCTACAAACGCATTTAAAGCAATAAAAAGGTGATTATGGCTGTCAAACCTAAACCAAACGTGCACTCAAATCTTTTGCTGTATTTAGTTTATTTTGGCATCCGGATGATGATTCTAGCATGAAATTGCTTGGGCACCTGTTAATTTTTAAGATTTTGACACATTCAGCTCAAATGTACAGAATTGCTGATTATGGCTGTCAAATCTAAACCAAACGTTGTGCACTAAAATCTTTTGCTGTATTTTGTTTATTTTGGCATCCGGATGATGATTCTAGCATGAAATTGCTTGGGCACCTGTTAATTTTTAAGATTTTGACACATTCAGCTCAAATGTACAATTATGCGCTAAAAACGCATTTAAAGCAATAAAAAGGTGATTATGGCTGTCAAACCTAAACCAAACGTTGTGCACTCAAATCTTTTGCTGTATTTAGTTTATTTTGGCATCCGGATGATGATTCTAGCATGAAATTGCTTGGGCACCTGTTAATTTTTAAGATTTTGACACATTCACCTCAAATGTACAATCATGCGCTAAAAACGCATTTAAAGCAATAAAAAGGTGATTATGACTGTCAAACCTAAACCAAACGTTGTGCACTCAAATCTTTTGCTGTATTTAGTTTATTTTGGCATCCGGATGATGATTCTAGCATGAAATTGCTTGGGCACCTGTTAATTTTTAAGATTTTGACACATTCAGCTCAAATGTACACAATTGCTGATTATGGCTGTCAAATCTAAACCAAACGTTGTGCACTCAAATCTTTTGCTGTATTTAGTTTATTTTGGCATCCGGATGATGATTCTAGCATGAAATTGCTTGGGCACCTGTTAATTTTTAAGATTTTGACACATTCAGCTCAAATGTACAATCATGCGCTAAAAACGCATTTAAAGCAATAAAAAGGTGATTATGGCTGTCAAACCTAAACCAAACGTTGTGCACTCAAATCTTTTGCTGTATTTAGTTTATTTTGGCATCCGGATGATGATTCTACCATGAAATTGCTTGGGCACCTGTTAATTTTTAAGATTTTGACACATTCAGCTCAAATGTACACAATTGCTGATTATGGCTGTCAAATCTAAACCAAACGTTGTGCACTCAAATCTTTTGCTGTATTTAGTTTATTTTGGCATCCGGATGATGATTCTAGCATGAAATTGCTTGGGCACCTGTTAATTTTTAAGATTTTGACACATTCAGCTCAAATGTACAATCATGCGCTAAAAACGCATTTAAAGCAATAAAAAGGTGATTATGGCTGTCAAACCTAAACCAAACGTTGTGCACTCAAATCTTTTGCTGTATTTAGTTTATTTTGGCATCCGGATGATGATTCTACCATGAAATTGCTTGGGCACCTGTTAATTTTTAAGATTTTGACACATTCAGCTCAAATGTACACAATTGCTGATTATGGCTGTCAAATCTAAACCAAACGTGCACTCAAATCTTTTGCTGTATTTAGTTTATTTTGGCATCCGGATGATGATTCTAGCATGAAATTGCTTGGGCACCTGTTAATTTTTAAGATTTTGACACATTCAGCTCAAATGTACAATTATGCGCTAAAAACGCATTTAAAGCAATAAAAAGGTGATTATGGCTGTCAAACCTAAACCAAACGTTGTGCACTCAAATCTTTTGCTGTATTTAGTTTATTTTGGCATCCGGATGATGATTCTAGCATGAAATTTCTTGGGCACCTGTTAATTTTTAAGATTTTGACACATTCACCTCAAATGTACAATCATGCGCTAAAAACGCATTTAAAGCAATAAAAAGGTGATTATGGCTGTCAAACCTAAACCAAACGTTGTGCACTCAAATCTTTTGCTGTATTTAGTTTATTTTGGCATCCGGATGATGATTCTAGCATGAAATTGCTTGGGCACCTGTTAATTTTTAAGATTTTGACACATTCAGCTCAAATGTACACAATTGCTGATTATGGCTGTCAAATCTAAACCAAACGTTGTACACTCAAATCTTTTGCTGTATTTAGTTTATTTTGGCATCCGGATGATGATTCTAGCATGAAATTGCTTGGGCACCTGTTAATTTTTAAGATTTTGACACATTCAGCTCAAATGTACAATCATGCGCTAAAAACGCATTTAAAGCAATAAAAAGGTGATTATGGCTGTCAAACCTAAACCAAACGTTGTGCACTCAAATCTTTTGCTGTATTTAGTTTATTTTGGCATCCGGATGATGATTCTAGCATGAAATTGCTTGGGCACCTGTTAATTTTTAAGATTTTGACACATTCAGCTCAAATGTACAATCATGCGCTAAAAACGCATTTAAAGCAATAAAAAGGTGATTATGGCTGTCAAACCTAAACCAAACGTTGTGCACTCAAATCTTTTGCTGTATTTAGTTTATTTTGGCATCCGGATGATGATTCTAGCATGAAATTGCTTGGGCACCTGTTAATTTTTAAGATTTTGACACATTCAGCTCAAATGTACACAATTGCTGATTATGGCTGTCAAATCTAAACCAAACGTTGTGCACTCAAATCTTTTGCTGTATTTAGTTTATTTTGGCATCCGGATGATGATTCTAGCATGAAATTGCTTGGGCACCTGTTAATTTTTAAGATTTTGACACATTCAGCTCAAATGTACAATTATGCGCTAAAAACGCATTTAAAGCAATAAAAAGGTGATTATGGCTGTCAAACCTAAACCAAACGTTGTGCACTCAAATCTTTTGCTGTATTTAGTTTATTTTGGCATCCGGATGATGATTCTAGCATGAAATTGCTTGGGCACCTGTTAATTTTTAAGATTTTGACACATTCAGCTCAAATGTACAATCATGCGCTAAAAACGCATTTAAAGCAATAAAAAGGTGATTATGGCTGTCAAACCTAAACCAAACGTTGTGCACTCAAATCTTTTGCTGTATTTAGTTTATTTTGGCATCCGGATGATGATTCTAGCATGAAATTGCTTGGGTACCTGTTAATTTTTAAGATTTTGACACATTCAGCTCAAATGTACAATCATGCGCTAAAAACGCATTTAAAGCAATAAAAAGGTGATTATGGCTGTCAAACCTAAACCAAACGTTGTGCACTCAAATCTTTTGCTGTATTTAGTTTATTTTGGCATCCGGATGATGATTCTAGCATGAAATTGCTTGGGTACCTGTTAATTTTTAAGATTTTGACACATTCAGCTCAAATGTACACAATTGCTGATTATGGCTGTCAAATCTAAACCAAACGTTGTGCACTCAAATCTTTTGCTGTATTTAGTTTATTTTGGCATCCGGATGATGATTCTAGCATGAAATTGCTTGGGCACCTGTTAATTTTTAAGATTTTGACACATTCAGCTCAAATGTACAATTATGCGCTAAAAACGCATTTAAAGCAATAAAAAGGTGATTATGGCTGTCAAACCTAAACCAAACGTTGTGCACTCAAACCTTTTGCTGTATTTAGTTTATTTTGGCATCCGGATGATGATTCTAGCATGAAATTGCTTGGGCACCTGTTAATTTTTAAGATTTTGACACATTCACCTCAAATGTACAATCATGCGCTAAAAACGCATTTAAAGCAATAAAAAGGTGATTATGGCTGTCAAACCTAAACCAAACGTTGTGCACTCAAATCTTTTGCTGTATTTAGTTTATTTTGGCATCCGGATGATGATTCTAGCATGAAATTGCTTGGGCACCTGTTAATTTTTAAGATTTTGACACATTCAGCTCAAATGTACACAATTGCTGATTATGGCTGTCAAATCTAAACCAAACGTTGTGCACTCAAATCTTTTGCTGTATTTAGTTTATTTTGGCATCCGGATGATGATTCTAGCATGAAATTGCTTGGGCACCTGTTAATTTTTAAGATTTTGACACATTCAGCTCAAATGTACAATCATGCGCTAAAAACGCATTTAAAGCAATAAAAAGGTGATTATGGCTGTCAAACCTAAACCAAACGTTGTGCACTCAAATCTTTTGCTGTATTTAGTTTATTTTGGCATCCGGATGATGATTCTACCATGAAATTGCTTGGGCACCTGTTAATTTTTAAGATTTTGACACATTCAGCTCAAATGTACAATCATGCGCTAAAAACGCATTTAAAGCAATAAAAAGGTGATTATGGCTGTCAAACCTAAACCAAACGTTGTGCACTCAAATCTTTTGCTGTATTTAGTTTATTTTGGCATCCGGATGATGATTCTAGCATGAAATTGCTTGGGTACCTGTTAATTTTTAAGATTTTGACACATTCAGCTCAAATGTACAATCATGCGCTAAAAACGCATTTAAAGCAATAAAAAGGTGATTATGGCTGTCAAACCTAAACCAAACGTTGTGCACTCAAATCTTTTGCTGTATTTAGTTTATTTTGGCATCCGGATGATGATTCTAGCATGAAATTGCTTGGGTACCTGTTAATTTTTAAGATTTTGACACATTCAGCTCAAATGTACACAATTGCTGATTATGGCTGTCAAATCTAAACCAAACGTTGTGCACTCAAATCTTTTGCTGTATTTAGTTTATTTTGGCATCCGGATGATGATTCTAGCATGAAATTGCTTGGGCACCTGTTAATTTTTAAGATTTTGACACATTCAGCTCAAATGTACAATTATGCGCTAAAAACGCATTTAAAGCAATAAAAAGGTGATTATGGCTGTCAAACCTAAACCAAACGTTGTGCACTCAAACCTTTTGCTGTATTTAGTTTATTTTGGCATCCGGATGATGATTCTAGCATGAAATTGCTTGGGCACCTGTTAATTTTTAAGATTTTGACACATTCACCTCAAATGTACAATCATGCGCTAAAAACGCATTTAAAGCAATAAAAAGGTGATTATGGCTGTCAAACCTAAACCAAACGTTGTGCACTCAAATCTTTTGCTGTATTTAGTTTATTTTGGCATCCGGATGATGATTCTAGCATGAAATTGCTTGGGCACCTGTTAATTTTTAAGATTTTGACACATTCAGCTCAAATGTACACAATTGCTGATTATGGCTGTCAAATCTAAACCAAACGTTGTGCACTCAAATCTTTTGCTGTATTTAGTTTATTTTGGCATCCGGATGATGATTCTAGCATGAAATTGCTTGGGCACCTGTTAATTTTTAAGATTTTGACACATTCAGCTCAAATGTACAATCATGCGCTAAAAACGCATTTAAAGCAATAAAAAGGTGATTATGGCTGTCAAACCTAAACCAAACGTTGTGCACTCAAATCTTTTGCTGTATTTAGTTTATTTTGGCATCCGGATGATGATTCTAGCATGAAATTGCTTGGGCACCTGTTAATTTTTAAGATTTTGACACATTCAGCTCAAATGTACAATCATGCGCTAAAAACGCATTTAAAGCAATAAAAAGGTGATTATGGCTGTCAAACCTAAACCAAACGTTGTGCACTCAAATCTTTTGCTGTATTTAGTTTATTTTGGCATCCGGATGATGATTCTACCATGAAATTGCTTGGGCACCTGTTAATTTTTAAGATTTTGACACATTCAGCTCAAATGTACACAATTGCTGATTATGGCTGTCAAATCTAAACCAAACGTTGTGCACTCAAATCTTTTGCTGTATTTAGTTTATTTTGGCATCCGGATGATGATTCTAGCATGAAATTGCTTGGGCACCTGTTAATTTTTAAGATTTTGACACATTCAGCTCAAATGTACAATCATGCGCTAAAAACGCATTTAAAGCAATAAAAAGGTGATTATGGCTGTCAAACCTAAACCAAACGTTGTGCACTCAAATCTTTTGCTGTATTTAGTTTATTTTGGCATCCGGATGATGATTCTACCATGAAATTGCTTGGGCACCTGTTAATTTTTAAGATTTTGACACATTCAGCTCAAATGTACACAATTGCTGATTATGGCTGTCAAATCTAAACCAAACGTTGTGCACTCAAATCTTTTGCTGTATTTAGTTTATTTTGGCATCCGGATGATGATTCTAGCATGAAATTGCTTGGGCACCTGTTAATTTTTAAGATTTTGACACATTCAGCTCAAATGTACACAATTGCTGATTATGGCTGTCAAATCTAAACCAAACGTTGTACACTCAAATCTTTTGCTGTATTTAGTTTATTTTGGCATCCGGATGATGATTCTAGCATGAAATTGCTTGGGCACCTGTTAATTTTTAAGATTTTGACACATTCAGCTCAAATGTACAATCATGCGCTACAAACGCATTTAAAGCAATAAAAAGGTGATTATGGCTGTCAAACCTAAACCAAACGTGCACTCAAATCTTTTGCTGTATTTAGTTTATTTTGGCATCCGGATGATGATTCTAGCATGAAATTGCTTGGGCACCTGTTAATTTTTAAGATTTTGACACATTCAGCTCAAATGTACAGAATTGCTGATTATGGCTGTCAAATCTAAACCAAACGTTGTGCACTAAAATCTTTTGCTGTATTTTGTTTATTTTGGCATCCGGATGATGATTCTAGCATGAAATTGCTTGGGCACCTGTTAATTTTTAAGATTTTGACACATTCAGCTCAAATGTACAATTATGCGCTAAAAACGCATTTAAAGCAATAAAAAGGTGATTATGGCTGTCAAACCTAAACCAAACGTTGTGCACTCAAATCTTTTGCTGTATTTAGTTTATTTTGGCATCCGGATGATGATTCTAGCATGAAATTGCTTGGGCACCTGTTAATTTTTAAGATTTTGACACATTCACCTCAAATGTACAATCATGCGCTAAAAACGCATTTAAAGCAATAAAAAGGTGATTATGACTGTCAAACCTAAACCAAACGTTGTGCACTCAAATCTTTTGCTGTATTTAGTTTATTTTGGCATCCGGATGATGATTCTAGCATGAAATTGCTTGGGCACCTGTTAATTTTTAAGATTTTGACACATTCAGCTCAAATGTACACAATTGCTGATTATGGCTGTCAAATCTAAACCAAACGTTGTGCACTCAAATCTTTTGCTGTATTTAGTTTATTTTGGCATCCGGATGATGATTCTAGCATGAAATTGCTTGGGCACCTGTTAATTTTTAAGATTTTGACACATTCAGCTCAAATGTACAATCATGCGCTAAAAACGCATTTAAAGCAATAAAAAGGTGATTATGGCTGTCAAACCTAAACCAAACGTTGTGCACTCAAATCTTTTGCTGTATTTAGTTTATTTTGGCATCCGGATGATGATTCTACCATGAAATTGCTTGGGCACCTGTTAATTTTTAAGATTTTGACACATTCAGCTCAAATGTACACAATTGCTGATTATGGCTGTCAAATCTAAACCAAACGTTGTGCACTCAAATCTTTTGCTGTATTTAGTTTATTTTGGCATCCGGATGATGATTCTAGCATGAAATTGCTTGGGCACCTGTTAATTTTTAAGATTTTGACACATTCAGCTCAAATGTACAATCATGCGCTAAAAACGCATTTAAAGCAATAAAAAGGTGATTATGGCTGTCAAACCTAAACCAAACGTTGTGCACTCAAATCTTTTGCTGTATTTAGTTTATTTTGGCATCCGGATGATGATTCTAGCATGAAATTGCTTGGGCACCTGTTAATTTTTAAGATTTTGACACATTCAGCTCAAATGTACACAATTGCTGATTATGGCTGTCAAATCTAAACCAAACGTTGTGCACTCAAATCTTTTGCTGTATTTAGTTTATTTTGGCATCCGGATGATGATTCTAGCATGAAATTGCTTGGGCACCTGTTAATTTTTAAGATTTTGACACATTCAGCTCAAATGTACAATTATGCGCTAAAAACGCATTTAAAGCAATAAAAAGGTGATTATGGCTGTCAAACCTAAACCAAACGTTGTGCACTCAAATCTTTTGCTGTATTTAGTTTATTTTGGCATCCGGATGATGATTCTAGCATGAAATTTCTTGGGCACCTGTTAATTTTTAAGATTTTGACACATTCACCTCAAATGTACAATCATGCGCTAAAAACGCATTTAAAGCAATAAAAAGGTGATTATGGCTGTCAAACCTAAACCAAACGTTGTGCACTCAAATCTTTTGCTGTATTTAGTTTATTTTGGCATCCGGATGATGATTCTAGCATGAAATTGCTTGGGCACCTGTTAATTTTTAAGATTTTGACACATTCAGCTCAAATGTACACAATTGATGATTATGGCTGTCAAATCTAAACCAAACGTTGTGCACTCAAATCTTTTGCTGTATTTAGTTTATTTTGGCATCCGGATGATGATTCTAGCATGAAATTGCTTGGGCACCTGTTAATTTTTAAGATTTTGACACATTCAGCTCAAATGTACAATCATGCGCTAAAAACGCATTTAAAGCAATAAAAAGGTGATTATGGCTGTCAAACCTAAACCAAACGTTGTGCACTCAAATCTTTTGCTGTATTTAGTTTATTTTGGCATCCGGATGATGATTCTAGCATGAAATTGCTTGGGCACCTGTTAATTTTTAAGATTTTGACACATTCAGCTCAAATGTACACAATTGCTGATTATGGCTGTCAAATCTAAACCAAACGTTGTGCACTCAAATCTTTTGCTGTATTTAGTTTATTTTGGCATCCGGATGATGATTCTAGCATGAAATTGCTTGGGCACCTGTTAATTTTTAAGATTTTGACACATTCAGCTCAAATGTACAATCATGCGCTAAAAACGCATTTAAAGCAATAAAAAGGTGATTATGGCTGTCAAACCTAAACCAAACGTTGTGCACTCAAATCTTTTGCTGTATTTAGTTTATTTTGGCATCCGGATGATGATTCTAGCATGAAATTGCTTGGGCACCTGTTAATTTTTAAGATTTTGACACATTCAGCTCAAATGTACAATCATGCGCTAAAAACGCATTTAAAGCAATAAAAAGGTGATTATGGCTGTCAAACCTAAACCAAACGTTGTGCACTCAAATCTTTTGCTGTATTTAGTTTATTTTGGCATCCGGATGATGATTCTAGCATGAAATTGCTTGGGCACCTGTTAATTTTTAAGATTTTGACACATTCAGCTCAAATGTACACAATTGCTGATTATGGCTGTCAAATCTAAACCAAACGTTGTGCACTCAAATCTTTTGCTGTATTTAGTTTATTTTGGCATCCGGATGATGATTCTAGCATGAAATTGCTTGGGCACCTGTTAATTTTTAAGATTTTGACACATTCAGCTCAAATGTACAATTATGCGCTAAAAACGCATTTAAAGCAATAAAAAGGTGATTATGGCTGTCAAACCTAAACCAAACGTTGTGCACTCAAACCTTTTGCTGTATTTAGTTTATTTTGGCATCCGGATGATGATTCTAGCATGAAATTGCTTGGGCACCTGTTAATTTTTAAGATTTTGACACATTCACCTCAAATGTACAATCATGCGCTAAAAACGCATTTAAAGCAATAAAAAGGTGATTATGGCTGTCAAACCTAAACCAAACGTTGTGCACTCAAATCTTTTGCTGTATTTAGTTTATTTTGGCATCCGGATGATGATTCTAGCATGAAATTGCTTGGGCACCTGTTAATTTTTAAGATTTTGACACATTCAGCTCAAATGTACACAATTGCTGATTATGGCTGTCAAATCTAAACCAAACGTTGTGCACTCAAATCTTTTGCTGTATTTAGTTTATTTTGGCATCCGGATGATGATTCTAGCATGAAATTGCTTGGGCACCTGTTAATTTTTAAGATTTTGACACATTCAGCTCAAATGTACAATCATGCGCTAAAAACGCATTTAAAGCAATAAAAAGGTGATTATGGCTGTCAAACCTAAACCAAACGTTGTGCACTCAAATCTTTTGCTGTATTTAGTTTATTTTGGCATCCGGATGATGATTCTACCATGAAATTGCTTGGGCACCTGTTAATTTTTAAGATTTTGACACATTCAGCTCAAATGTACACAATTGCTGATTATGGCTGTCAAATCTAAACCAAACGTTGTGCACTCAAATCTTTTGCTGTATTTAGTTTATTTTGGCATCCGGATGATGATTCTAGCATGAAATTGCTTGGGCACCTGTTAATTTTTAAGATTTTGACACATTCAGCTCAAATGTACAATCATGCGCTAAAAACGCATTTAAAGCAATAAAAAGGTGATTATGGCTGTCAAACCTAAACCAAACGTTGTGCACTCAAATCTTTTGCTGTATTTAGTTTATTTTGGCATCCGGATGATGATTCTAGCATGAAATTGCTTGGGCACCTGTTAATTTTTAAGATTTTGACACATTCAGCTCAAATGTACAATTATGCGCTAAAAACGCATTTAAAGCAATAAAAAGGTGATTATGGCTGTCAAACCTAAACCAAACGTTGTGCACTCAAATCTTTTGCTGTATTTAGTTTATTTTGGCATCCGGATGATGATTCTAGCATGAAATTGCTTGGGCACCTGTTAATTTTTAAGATTTTGACACATTCAGCTCAAATGTACAATCATGCGCTAAAAACGCATTTAAAGCAATAAAAAGGTGATTATGGCTGTCAAACCTAAACCAAACGTTGTGCACTCAAATCTTTTGCTGTATTTAGTTTATTTTAGCATCCGGATGATGATTCTAGCATGAAATTGCTTGGGTACCTGTTAATTTTTAAGATTTTGACACATTCAGCTCAAATGTACAATCATGCGCTAAAAACGCATTTAAAGCAATAAAAAGGTGATTATGGCTGTCAAACCTAAACCAAACGTTGTGCACTCAAATCTTTTGCTGTATTTAGTTTATTTTGGCATCCGGATGATGATTCTAGCATGAAATTGCTTGGGTACCTGTTAATTTTTAAGATTTTGACACATTCAGCTCAAATGTACACAATTGCTGATTATGGCTGTCAAATCTAAACCAAACGTTGTGCACTCAAATCTTTTGCTGTATTTAGTTTATTTTGGCATCCGGATGATGATTCTAGCATGAAATTGCTTGGGCACCTGTTAATTTTTAAGATTTTGACACATTCAGCTCAAATGTACAATTATGCGCTAAAAACGCATTTAAAGCAATAAAAAGGTGATTATGGCTGTCAAACCTAAACCAAACGTTGTGCACTCAAACCTTTTGCTGTATTTAGTTTATTTTGGCATCCGGATGATGATTCTAGCATGAAATTGCTTGGGCACCTGTTAATTTTTAAGATTTTGACACATTCACCTCAAATGTACAATCATGCGCTAAAAACGCATTTAAAGCAATAAAAAGGTGATTATGGCTGTCAAACCTAAACCAAACGTTGTGCACTCAAATCTTTTGCTGTATTTAGTTTATTTTGGCATCCGGATGATGATTCTAGCATGAAATTGCTTGGGCACCTGTTAATTTTTAAGATTTTGACACATTCAGCTCAAATGTACACAATTGCTGATTATGGCTGTCAAATCTAAACCAAACGTTGTGCACTCAAATCTTTTGCTGTATTTAGTTTATTTTGGCATCCGGATGATGATTCTAGCATGAAATTGCTTGGGCACCTGTTAATT
This sequence comes from Festucalex cinctus, assembly GCF_051991245.1. Lineage (NCBI taxonomy): Eukaryota > Metazoa > Chordata > Actinopteri > Syngnathiformes > Syngnathidae > Festucalex > Festucalex cinctus. The sequence goes on along the minus strand of NW_027520307.1, from coordinate 174,253 downwards.
TTTAAGATTTTGACACATTCAGCTCAAATGTACAATCATGCGCTAAAAACGCATTTAAAGCAATAAAAAGGTGATTATGGCTGTCAAACCTAAACCAAACGTTGTGCACTCAAATCTTTTGCTGTATTTAGTTTATTTTGGCATCCGGATGATGATTCTACCATGAAATTGCTTGGGCACCTGTTAATTTTTAAGATTTTGACACATTCAGCTCAAATGTACACAATTGCTGATTATGGCTGTCAAATCTAAACCAAACGTTGTGCACTCAAATCTTTTGCTGTATTTAGTTTATTTTGGCATCCGGATGATGATTCTAGCATGAAATTGCTTGGGCACCTGTTAATTTTTAAGATTTTGACACATTCAGCTCAAATGTACAATCATGCGCTAAAAACGCATTTAAAGCAATAAAAAGGTGATTATGGCTGTCAAACCTAAACCAAACGTTGTGCACTCAAATCTTTTGCTGTATTTAGTTTATTTTGGCATCCGGATGATGATTCTACCATGAAATTGCTTGGGCACCTGTTAATTTTTAAGATTTTGACACATTCAGCTCAAATGTACACAATTGCTGATTATGGCTGTCAAATCTAAACCAAACGTTGTGCACTCAAATCTTTTGCTGTATTTAGTTTATTTTGGCATCCGGATGATGATTCTAGCATGAAATTGCTTGGGCACCTGTTAATTTTTAAGATTTTGACACATTCAGCTCAAATGTACAATCATGCGCTAAAAACGCATTTAAAGCAATAAAAAGGTGATTATGGCTGTCAAACCTAAACCAAACGTTGTGCACTCAAATCTTTTGCTGTATTTAGTTTATTTTGGCATCCGGATGATGATTCTAGCATGAAATTGCTTGGGTACCTGTTAATTTTTAAGATTTTGACACATTCAGCTCAAATGTACAATCATGCGCTAAAAACGCATTTAAAGCAATAAAAAGGTGATTATGGCTGTCAAACCTAAACCAAACGTTGTGCACTCAAATCTTTTGCTGTATTTAGTTTATTTTGGCATCCGGATGATGATTCTAGCATGAAATTGCTTGGGTACCTGTTAATTTTTAAGATTTTGACACATTCAGCTCAAATGTACACAATTGCTGATTATGGCTGTCAAATCTAAACCAAACGTTGTGCACTCAAATCTTTTGCTGTATTTAGTTTATTTTGGCATCCGGATGATGATTCTAGCATGAAATTGCTTGGGCACCTGTTAATTTTTAAGATTTTGACACATTCAGCTCAAATGTACAATTATGCGCTAAAAACGCATTTAAAGCAATAAAAAGGTGATTATGGCTGTCAAACCTAAACCAAACGTTGTGCACTCAAACCTTTTGCTGTATTTAGTTTATTTTGGCATCCGGATGATGATTCTAGCATGAAATTGCTTGGGCACCTGTTAATTTTTAAGATTTTGACACATTCACCTCAAATGTACAATCATGCGCTAAAAACGCATTTAAAGCAATAAAAAGGTGATTATGGCTGTCAAACCTAAACCAAACGTTGTGCACTCAAATCTTTTGCTGTATTTAGTTTATTTTGGCATCCGGATGATGATTCTACCATGAAATTGCTTGGGCACCTGTTAATTTTTAAGATTTTGACACATTCAGCTCAAATGTACACAATTGCTGATTATGGCTGTCAAATCTAAACCAAACGTTGTGCACTCAAATCTTTTGCTGTATTTAGTTTATTTTGGCATCCGGATGATGATTCTAGCATGAAATTGCTTGGGCACCTGTTAATTTTTAAGATTTTGACACATTCAGCTCAAATGTACAATCATGCGCTAAAAACGCATTTAAAGCAATAAAAAGGTGATTATGGCTGTCAAACCTAAACCAAACGTTGTGCACTCAAATCTTTTGCTGTATTTAGTTTATTTTGGCATCCGGATGATGATTCTACCATGAAATTGCTTGGGCACCTGTTAATTTTTAAGATTTTGACACATTCAGCTCAAATGTACACAATTGCTGATTATGGCTGTCAAATCTAAACCAAACGTTGTGCACTCAAATCTTTTGCTGTATTTAGTTTATTTTGGCATCCGGATGATGATTCTAGCATGAAATTGCTTGGGCACCTGTTAATTTTTAAGATTTTGACACATTCAGCTCAAATGTACAATCATGCGCTAAAAACGCATTTAAAGCAATAAAAAGGTGATTATGGCTGTCAAACCTAAACCAAACGTTGTGCACTCAAATCTTTTGCTGTATTTAGTTTATTTTGGCATCCGGATGATGATTCTACCATGAAATTGCTTGGGCACCTGTTAATTTTTAAGATTTTGACACATTCAGCTCAAATGTACACAATTGCTGATTATGGCTGTCAAATCTAAACCAAACGTTGTGCACTCAAATCTTTTGCTGTATTTAGTTTATTTTGGCATCCGGATGATGATTCTAGCATGAAATTGCTTGGGCACCTGTTAATTTTTAAGATTTTGACACATTCAGCTCAAATGTACACAATTGCTGATTATGGCTGTCAAATCTAAACCAAACGTTGTACACTCAAATCTTTTGCTGTATTTAGTTTATTTTGGCATCCGGATGATGATTCTAGCATGAAATTGCTTGGGCACCTGTTAATTTTTAAGATTTTGACACATTCAGCTCAAATGTACAATCATGCGCTACAAACGCATTTAAAGCAATAAAAAGGTGATTATGGCTGTCAAACCTAAACCAAACGTTGTGCACTCAAATCTTTTGCTGTATTTAGTTTATTTTGGCATCCGGATGATGATTCTAGCATGAAATTGCTTGGGCACCTGTTAATTTTTAAGATTTTGACACATTCAGCTCAAATGTACACAATTGCTGATTATGGCTGTCAAATCTAAACCAAACGTTGTGCACTCAAATCTTTTGCTGTATTTAGTTTATTTTGGCATCCGGATGATGATTCTAGCATGAAATTGCTTGGGCACCTGTTAATTTTTAAGATTTTGACACATTCAGCTCAAATGTACAATCATGCGCTAAAAACGCATTTAAAGCAATAAAAAGGTGATTATGGCTGTCAAACCTAAACCAAACGTTGTGCACTCAAATCTTTTGCTGTATTTAGTTTATTTTGGCATCCGGATGATGATTCTACCATGAAATTGCTTGGGCACCTGTTAATTTTTAAGATTTTGACACATTCAGCTCAAATGTACACAATTGCTGATTATGGCTGTCAAATCTAAACCAAACGTTGTGCACTCAAATCTTTTGCTGTATTTAGTTTATTTTGGCATCCGGATGATGATTCTAGCATGAAATTGCTTGGGCACCTGTTAATTTTTAAGATTTTGACACATTCAGCTCAAATGTACAATCATGCGCTAAAAACGCATTTAAAGCAATAAAAAGGTGATTATGGCTGTCAAACCTAAACCAAACGTTGTGCACTCAAATCTTTTGCTGTATTTAGTTTATTTTGGCATCCGGATGATGATTCTACCATGAAATTGCTTGGGCACCTGTTAATTTTTAAGATTTTGACACATTCAGCTCAAATGTACACAATTGCTGATTATGGCTGTCAAATCTAAACCAAACGTTGTGCACTCAAATCTTTTGCTGTATTTAGTTTATTTTGGCATCCGGATGATGATTCTAGCATGAAATTGCTTGGGCACCTGTTAATTTTTAAGATTTTGACACATTCAGCTCAAATGTACAATCATGCGCTAAAAACGCATTTAAAGCAATAAAAAGGTGATTATGGCTGTCAAACCTAAACCAAACGTTGTGCACTCAAATCTTTTGCTGTATTTAGTTTATTTTGGCATCCGGATGATGATTCTAGCATGAAATTGCTTGGGTACCTGTTAATTTTTAAGATTTTGACACATTCAGCTCAAATGTACAATCATGCGCTAAAAACGCATTTAAAGCAATAAAAAGGTGATTATGGCTGTCAAACCTAAACCAAACGTTGTGCACTCAAATCTTTTGCTGTATTTAGTTTATTTTGGCATCCGGATGATGATTCTAGCATGAAATTGCTTGGGTACCTGTTAATTTTTAAGATTTTGACACATTCAGCTCAAATGTACACAATTGCTGATTATGGCTGTCAAATCTAAACCAAACGTTGTGCACTCAAATCTTTTGCTGTATTTAGTTTATTTTGGCATCCGGATGATGATTCTAGCATGAAATTGCTTGGGCACCTGTTAATTTTTAAGATTTTGACACATTCAGCTCAAATGTACAATTATGCGCTAAAAACGCATTTAAAGCAATAAAAAGGTGATTATGGCTGTCAAACCTAAACCAAACGTTGTGCACTCAAACCTTTTGCTGTATTTAGTTTATTTTGGCATCCGGATGATGATTCTAGCATGAAATTGCTTGGGCACCTGTTAATTTTTAAGATTTTGACACATTCACCTCAAATGTACAATCATGCGCTAAAAACGCATTTAAAGCAATAAAAAGGTGATTATGGCTGTCAAACCTAAACCAAACGTTGTGCACTCAAATCTTTTGCTGTATTTAGTTTATTTTGGCATCCGGATGATGATTCTACCATGAAATTGCTTGGGCACCTGTTAATTTTTAAGATTTTGACACATTCAGCTCAAATGTACACAATTGCTGATTATGGCTGTCAAATCTAAACCAAACGTTGTGCACTCAAATCTTTTGCTGTATTTAGTTTATTTTGGCATCCGGATGATGATTCTAGCATGAAATTGCTTGGGCACCTGTTAATTTTTAAGATTTTGACACATTCAGCTCAAATGTACAATCATGCGCTAAAAACGCATTTAAAGCAATAAAAAGGTGATTATGGCTGTCAAACCTAAACCAAACGTTGTGCACTCAAATCTTTTGCTGTATTTAGTTTATTTTGGCATCCGGATGATGATTCTACCATGAAATTGCTTGGGCACCTGTTAATTTTTAAGATTTTGACACATTCAGCTCAAATGTACACAATTGCTGATTATGGCTGTCAAATCTAAACCAAACGTTGTGCACTCAAATCTTTTGCTGTATTTAGTTTATTTTGGCATCCGGATGATGATTCTAGCATGAAATTGCTTGGGCACCTGTTAATTTTTAAGATTTTGACACATTCAGCTCAAATGTACAATCATGCGCTAAAAACGCATTTAAAGCAATAAAAAGGTGATTATGGCTGTCAAACCTAAACCAAACGTTGTGCACTCAAATCTTTTGCTGTATTTAGTTTATTTTGGCATCCGGATGATGATTCTACCATGAAATTGCTTGGGCACCTGTTAATTTTTAAGATTTTGACACATTCAGCTCAAATGTACACAATTGCTGATTATGGCTGTCAAATCTAAACCAAACGTTGTGCACTCAAATCTTTTGCTGTATTTAGTTTATTTTGGCATCCGGATGATGATTCTAGCATGAAATTGCTTGGGCACCTGTTAATTTTTAAGATTTTGACACATTCAGCTCAAATGTACACAATTGCTGATTATGGCTGTCAAATCTAAACCAAACGTTGTACACTCAAATCTTTTGCTGTATTTAGTTTATTTTGGCATCCGGATGATGATTCTAGCATGAAATTGCTTGGGCACCTGTTAATTTTTAAGATTTTGACACATTCAGCTCAAATGTACAATCATGCGCTACAAACGCATTTAAAGCAATAAAAAGGTGATTATGGCTGTCAAACCTAAACCAAACGTTGTGCACTCAAATCTTTTGCTGTATTTAGTTTATTTTGGCATCCGGATGATGATTCTAGCATGAAATTGCTTGGGCACCTGTTAATTTTTAAGATTTTGACACATTCAGCTCAAATGTACACAATTGCTGATTATGGCTGTCAAATCTAAACCAAACGTTGTGCACTCAAATCTTTTGCTGTATTTAGTTTATTTTGGCATCCGGATGATGATTCTAGCATGAAATTGCTTGGGCACCTGTTAATTTTTAAGATTTTGACACATTCAGCTCAAATGTACAATCATGCGCTAAAAACGCATTTAAAGCAATAAAAAGGTGATTATGGCTGTCAAACCTAAACCAAACGTTGTGCACTCAAATCTTTTGCTGTATTTAGTTTATTTTGGCATCCGGATGATGATTCTACCATGAAATTGCTTGGGCACCTGTTAATTTTTAAGATTTTGACACATTCAGCTCAAATGTACACAATTGCTGATTATGGCTGTCAAATCTAAACCAAACGTTGTGCACTCAAATCTTTTGCTGTATTTAGTTTATTTTGGCATCCGGATGATGATTCTAGCATGAAATTGCTTGGGCACCTGTTAATTTTTAAGATTTTGACACATTCAGCTCAAATGTACAATCATGCGCTAAAAACGCATTTAAAGCAATAAAAAGGTGATTATGGCTGTCAAACCTAAACCAAACGTTGTGCACTCAAATCTTTTGCTGTATTTAGTTTATTTTGGCATCCGGATGATGATTCTACCATGAAATTGCTTGGGCACCTGTTAATTTTTAAGATTTTGACACATTCAGCTCAAATGTACACAATTGCTGATTATGGCTGTCAAATCTAAACCAAACGTTGTGCACTCAAATCTTTTGCTGTATTTAGTTTATTTTGGCATCCGGATGATGATTCTAGCATGAAATTGCTTGGGCACCTGTTAATTTTTAAGATTTTGACACATTCAGCTCAAATGTACAATCATGCGCTAAAAACGCATTTAAAGCAATAAAAAGGTGATTATGGCTGTCAAACCTAAACCAAACGTTGTGCACTCAAATCTTTTGCTGTATTTAGTTTATTTTGGCATCCGGATGATGATTCTAGCATGAAATTGCTTGGGTACCTGTTAATTTTTAAGATTTTGACACATTCAGCTCAAATGTACAATCATGCGCTAAAAACGCATTTAAAGCAATAAAAAGGTGATTATGGCTGTCAAACCTAAACCAAACGTTGTGCACTCAAATCTTTTGCTGTATTTAGTTTATTTTGGCATCCGGATGATGATTCTAGCATGAAATTGCTTGGGTACCTGTTAATTTTTAAGATTTTGACACATTCAGCTCAAATGTACACAATTGCTGATTATGGCTGTCAAATCTAAACCAAACGTTGTGCACTCAAATCTTTTGCTGTATTTAGTTTATTTTGGCATCCGGATGATGATTCTAGCATGAAATTGCTTGGGCACCTGTTAATTTTTAAGATTTTGACACATTCAGCTCAAATGTACAATTATGCGCTAAAAACGCATTTAAAGCAATAAAAAGGTGATTATGGCTGTCAAACCTAAACCAAACGTTGTGCACTCAAACCTTTTGCTGTATTTAGTTTATTTTGGCATCCGGATGATGATTCTAGCATGAAATTGCTTGGGCACCTGTTAATTTTTAAGATTTTGACACATTCACCTCAAATGTACAATCATGCGCTAAAAACGCATTTAAAGCAATAAAAAGGTGATTATGGCTGTCAAATCTAAACCAAACGTTGTGCACTCAAATCTTTTGCTGTATTTAGTTTATTTTGGCATCCGGATGATGATTCTAGCATGAAATTGCTTGGGCACCTGTTAATTTTTAAGATTTTGACACATTCAGCTCAAATGTACAATCATGCGCTAAAAACGCATTTAAAGCAATAAAAAGGTGATTATGGCTGTCAAACCTAAACCAAACGTTGTGCACTCAAATCTTTTGCTGTATTTAGTTTATTTTGGCATCCGGATGATGATTCTACCATGAAATTGCTTGGGCACCTGTTAATTTTTAAGATTTTGACACATTCAGCTCAAATGTACACAATTGCTGATTATGGCTGTCAAATCTAAACCAAACGTTGTGCACTCAAATCTTTTGCTGTATTTAGTTTATTTTGGCATCCGGATGATGATTCTAGCATGAAATTGCTTGGGCACCTGTTAATTTTTAAGATTTTGACACATTCAGCTCAAATGTACAATCATGCGCTAAAAACGCATTTAAAGCAATAAAAAGGTGATTATGGCTGTCAAACCTAAACCAAACGTTGTGCACTCAAATCTTTTGCTGTATTTAGTTTATTTTGGCATCCGGATGATGATTCTACCATGAAATTGCTTGGGCACCTGTTAATTTTTAAGATTTTGACACATTCAGCTCAAATGTACACAATTGCTGATTATGGCTGTCAAATCTAAACCAAACGTTGTGCACTCAAATCTTTTGCTGTATTTAGTTTATTTTGGCATCCGGATGATGATTCTAGCATGAAATTGCTTGGGCACCTGTTAATTTTTAAGATTTTGACACATTCAGCTCAAATGTACACAATTGCTGATTATGGCTGTCAAATCTAAACCAAACGTTGTACACTCAAATCTTTTGCTGTATTTAGTTTATTTTGGCATCCGGATGATGATTCTAGCATGAAATTGCTTGGGCACCTGTTAATTTTTAAGATTTTGACACATTCAGCTCAAATGTACAATCATGCGCTACAAACGCATTTAAAGCAATAAAAAGGTGATTATGGCTGTCAAACCTAAACCAAACGTGCACTCAAATCTTTTGCTGTATTTAGTTTATTTTGGCATCCGGATGATGATTCTAGCATGAAATTGCTTGGGCACCTGTTAATTTTTAAGATTTTGACACATTCAGCTCAAATGTACAGAATTGCTGATTATGGCTGTCAAATCTAAACCAAACGTTGTGCACTAAAATCTTTTGCTGTATTTTGTTTATTTTGGCATCCGGATGATGATTCTAGCATGAAATTGCTTGGGCACCTGTTAATTTTTAAGATTTTGACACATTCACCTCAAATGTACAATCATGCGCTAAAAACGCATTTAAAGCAATAAAAAGGTGATTATGACTGTCAAACCTAAACCAAACGTTGTGCACTCAAATCTTTTGCTGTATTTAGTTTATTTTGGCATCCGGATGATGATTCTAGCATGAAATTGCTTGGGCACCTGTTAATTTTTAAGATTTTGACACATTCAGCTCAAATGTACACAATTGCTGATTATGGCTGTCAAATCTAAACCAAACGTTGTGCACTCAAATCTTTTGCTGTATTTAGTTTATTTTGGCATCCGGATGATGATTCTAGCATGAAATTGCTTGGGCACCTGTTAATTTTTAAGATTTTGACACATTCAGCTCAAATGTACAATCATGCGCTAAAAACGCATTTAAAGCAATAAAAAGGTGATTATGGCTGTCAAACCTAAACCAAACGTTGTGCACTCAAATCTTTTGCTGTATTTAGTTTATTTTGGCATCCGGATGATGATTCTACCATGAAATTGCTTGGGCACCTGTTAATTTTTAAGATTTTGACACATTCAGCTCAAATGTACACAATTGCTGATTATGGCTGTCAAATCTAAACCAAACGTTGTGCACTCAAATCTTTTGCTGTATTTAGTTTATTTTGGCATCCGGATGATGATTCTAGCATGAAATTGCTTGGGCACCTGTTAATTTTTAAGATTTTGACACATTCAGCTCAAATGTACAATCATGCGCTAAAAACGCATTTAAAGCAATAAAAAGGTGATTATGGCTGTCAAACCTAAACCAAACGTTGTGCACTCAAATCTTTTGCTGTATTTAGTTTATTTTGGCATCCGGATGATGATTCTAGCATGAAATTGCTTGGGCACCTGTTAATTTTTAAAATTTTGACACATTCAGCTCAAATGTACACAATTGCTGATTATGGCTGTCAAATCTAAACCAAACGTTGTGCACTCAAATCTTTTGCTGTATTTAGTTTATTTTGGCATCCGGATGATGATTCTAGCATGAAATTGCTTGGGCACCTGTTAATTTTTAAGATTTTGACACATTCAGCTCAAATGTACAATTATGCGCTAAAAACGCATTTAAAGCAATAAAAAGGTGATTATGGCTGTCAAACCTAAACCAAACGTTGTGCACTCAAATCTTTTGCTGTATTTAGTTTATTTTGGCATCCGGATGATGATTCTAGCATGAAATTTCTTGGGCACCTGTTAATTTTTAAGATTTTGACACATTCACCTCAAATGTACAATCATGCGCTAAAAACGCATTTAAAGCAATAAAAAGGTGATTATGGCTGTCAAACCTAAACCAAACGTTGTGCACTCAAATCTTTTGCTGTATTTAGTTTATTTTGGCATCCGGATGATGATTCTAGCATGAAATTGCTTGGGCACCTGTTAATTTTTAAGATTTTGACACATTCAGCTCAAATGTACACAATTGCTGATTATGGCTGTCAAATCTAAACCAAACGTTGTGCACTCAAATCTTTTGCTGTATTTAGTTTATTTTGGCATCCGGATGATGATTCTAGCATGAAATTGCTTGGGCACCTGTTAATTTTTAAGATTTTGACACATTCAGCTCAAATGTACAATCATGCGCTAAAAACGCATTTAAAGCAATAAAAAGGTGATTATGGCTGTCAAACCTAAACCAAACGTTGTGCACTCAAATCTTTTGCTGTATTTAGTTTATTTTGGCATCCGGATGATGATTCTAGCATGAAATTGCTTGGGCACCTGTTAATTTTTAAGATTTTGACACATTCAGCTCAAATGTACACAATTGCTGATTATGGCTGTCAAATCTAAACCAAACGTTGTGCACTCAAATCTTTTGCTGTATTTAGTTTATTTTGGCATCCGGATGATGATTCTAGCATGAAATTGCTTGGGCACCTGTTAATTTTTAAGATTTTGACACATTCAGCTCAAATGTACAATCATGCGCTAAAAACGCATTTAAAGCAATAAAAAGGTGATTATGGCTGTCAAACCTAAACCAAACGTTGTGCACTCAAATCTTTTGCTGTATTTAGTTTATTTTGGCATCCGGATGATGATTCTAGCATGAAATTGCTTGGGCACCTGTTAATTTTTAAGATTTTGACACATTCAGCTCAAATGTACAATCATGCGCTAAAAACGCATTTAAAGCAATAAAAAGGTGATTATGGCTGTCAAACCTAAACCAAACGTTGTGCACTCAAATCTTTTGCTGTATTTAGTTTATTTTGGCATCCGGATGATGATTCTAGCATGAAATTGCTTGGGCACCTGTTAATTTTTAAGATTTTGACACATTCAGCTCAAATGTACACAATTGCTGATTATGGCTGTCAAATCTAAACCAAACGTTGTGCACTCAAATCTTTTGCTGTATTTAGTTTATTTTGGCATCCGGATGATGATTCTAGCATGAAATTGCTTGGGCACCTGTTAATTTTTAAGATTTTGACACATTCAGCTCAAATGTACAATTATGCGCTAAAAACGCATTTAAAGCAATAAAAAGGTGATTATGGCTGTCAAACCTAAACCAAACGTTGTGCACTCAAATCTTTTGCTGTATTTAGTTTATTTTGGCATCCGGATGATGATTCTAGCATGAAATTGCTTGGGCACCTGTTAATTTTTAAGATTTTGACACATTCAGCTCAAATGTACAATCATGCGCTAAAAACGCATTTAAAGCAATAAAAAGGTGATTATGGCTGTCAAACCTAAACCAAACGTTGTGCACTCAAATCTTTTGCTGTATTTAGTTTATTTTGGCATCCGGATGATGATTCTAGCATGAAATTGCTTGGGTACCTGTTAATTTTTAAGATTTTGACACATTCAGCTCAAATGTACACAATTGCTGATTATGGCTGTCAAATCTAAACCAAACGTTGTGCACTCAAATCTTTTGCTGTATTTAGTTTATTTTGGCATCCGGATGATGATTCTAGCATGAAATTGCTTGGGCACCTGTTAATTTTTAAGATTTCGACACATTCAGCTCAAATGTACAATTATGCGCTAAAAACGCATTTAAAGCAATAAAAAGGTGATTATGGCTGTCAAACCTAAACCAAACGTTGTGCACTCAAACCTTTTGCTGTATTTAGTTTATTTTGGCATCCGGATGATGATTCTAGCATGAAATTGCTTGGGCACCTGTTAATTTTTAAGATTTTGACACATTCACCTCAAATGTACAATCATGCGCTAAAAACGCATTTAAAGCAATAAAAAGGTGATTATGGCTGTCAAACCTAAACCAAACGTTGTGCACTCAAATCTTTTGCTGTATTTAGTTTATTTTGGCATCCGGATGATGATTCTAGCATGAAATTGCTTGGGCACCTGTTAATTTTTAAGATTTTGACACATTCAGCTCAAATGTACAATCATGCGCTAAAAACGCATTTAAAGCAATAAAAAGGTGATTATGGCTGTCAAACCTAAACCAAACGTTGTGCACTCAAATCTTTTGCTGTATTTAGTTTATTTTGGCATCCGGATGATGATTCTAGCATGAAATTGCTTGGGTACCTGTTAATTTTTAAGATTTTGACACATTCAGCTCAAATGTACACAATTGCTGATTATGGCTGTCAAATCTAAACCAAACGTTGTGCACTCAAATCTTTTGCTGTATTTAGTTTATTTTGGCATCCGGATGATGATTCTAGCATGAAATTGCTTGGGCACCTGTTAATTTTTAAGATTTCGACACATTCAGCTCAAATGTACAATTATGCGCTAAAAACGCATTTAAAGCAATAAAAAGGTGATTATGGCTGTCAAACCTAAACCAAACGTTGTGCACTCAAACCTTTTGCTGTATTTAGTTTATTTTGGCATCCGGATGATGATTCTAGCATGAAATTGCTTGGGCACCTGTTAATTTTTAAGATTTTGACACATTCACCTCAAATGTACAATCATGCGCTAAAAACGCATTTAAAGCAATAAAAAGGTGATTATGGCTGTCAAACCTAAACCAAACGTTGTGCACTCAAATCTTTTGCTGTATTTAGTTTATTTTGGCATCCGGATGATGATTCTAGCATGAAATTGCTTGGGCACCTGTTAATTTTTAAGATTTTGACACATTCAGCTCAAATGTACACAATTGCTGATTATGGCTGTCAAATCTAAACCAAACGTTGTGCACTCAAATCTTTTGCTGTATTTAGTTTATTTTGGCATCCGGATGATGATTCTAGCATGAAATTGCTTGGGCACCTGTTAATTTTTAAGATTTTGACACATTCAGCTCAAATGTACAATCATGCGCTAAAAACGCATTTAAAGCAATAAAAAGGTGATTATGGCTGTCAAACCTAAACCAAACGTTGTGCACTCAAATCTTTTGCTGTATTTAGTTTATTTTGGCATCCGGATGATGATTCTACCATGAAATTGCTTGGGCACCTGTTAATTTTTAAGATTTTGACACATTCAGCTCAAATGTACACAATTGCTGATTATGGCTGTCAAATCTAAACCAAACGTTGTGCACTCAAATCTTTTGCTGTATTTAGTTTATTTTGGCATCCGGATGATGATTCTAGCATGAAATTGCTTGGGCACCTGTTAATTTTTAAGATTTTGACACATTCAGCTCAAATGTACAATCATGCGCTAAAAACGCATTTAAAGCAATAAAAAGGTGATTATGGCTGTCAAACCTAAACCAAACGTTGTGCACTCAAATCTTTTGCTGTATTTAGTTTATTTTGGCATCCGGATGATGATTCTACCATGAAATTGCTTGGGCACCTGTTAATTTTTAAGATTTTGACACATTCAGCTCAAATGTACACAATTGCTGATTATGGCTGTCAAATCTAAACCAAACGTTGTGCACTCAAATCTTTTGCTGTATTTAGTTTATTTTGGCATCCGGATGATGATTCTAGCATGAAATTGCTTGGGCACCTGTTAATTTTTAAGATTTTGACACATTCAGCTCAAATGTACAATCATGCGCTAAAAACGCATTTAAAGCAATAAAAAGGTGATTATGGCTGTCAAACCTAAACCAAACGTTGTGCACTCAAATCTTTTGCTGTATTTAGTTTATTTTGGCATCCGGATGATGATTCTACCATGAAATTGCTTGGGCACCTGTTAATTTTTAAGATTTTGACACATTCACCTCAAATGTACAATCATGCGCTAAAAACGCATTTAAAGCAATAAAAAGGTGATTATGGCTGTCAAACCTAAACCAAACGTTGTGCACTCAAATCTTTTGCTGTATTTAGTTTATTTTGGCATCCGGATGATGATTCTAGCATGAAATTGCTTGGGCACCTGTTAATTTTTAAGATTTTGACACATTCAGCTCAAATGTACACAATTGCTGATTATGGCTGTCAAATCTAAACCAAACGTTGTGCACTCAAATCTTTTGCTGTATTTAGTTTATTTTGGCATCCGGATGATGATTCTAGCATGAAATTGCTTGGGCACCTGTTAATTTTTAAGATTTTGACACATTCAGCTCAAATGTACAATCATGCGCTAAAAACGCATTTAAAGCAATAAAAAGGTGATTATGGCTGTCAAACCTAAACCAAACGTTGTGCACTCAAATCTTTTGCTGTATTTAGTTTATTTTGGCATCCGGATGATGATTCTAGCATGAAATTGCTTGGGCACCTGTTAATTTTTAAGATTTTGACACATTCAGCTAAAATGTACACAATTGCTGATTATGGCTGTCAAATCTAAACCAAACGTTGTGCACTCAAATCTTTTGCTGTATTTAGTTTATTTTGGCATCCGGATGATGATTCTAGCATGAAATTGCTTGGGCACCTGTTAATTTTTAAGATTTTGACACATTCAGCTCAAATGTACAATCATGCGCTAAAAACGCATTTAAAGCAATAAAAAGGTGATTATGGCTGTCAAACCTAAACCAAACGTTGTGCACTCAAATCTTTTGCTGTATTTAGTTTATTTTGGCATCCGGATGATGATTCTAGCATGAAATTGCTTGGGCACCTGTTAATTTTTAAGATTTTGACACATTCAGCTCAAATGTACAATCATGCGCTAAAAACGCATTTAAAGCAATAAAAAGGTGATTATGGCTGTCAAACCTAAACCAAAAGTTGTGCACTCAAATCTTTTGCTGTATTTAGTTTATTTTGGCATCCGGATGATGATTCTAGCATGAAATTGCTTGGGCACCTGTTAATTTTTAAGATTTTGACACATTCAGCTCAAATGTACACAATTGCTGATTATGGCTGTCAAATCTAAACCAAACGTTGTGCACTCAAATCTTTTGCTGTATTTAGTTTATTTTGGCATCCGGATGATGATTCTAGCATGAAATTGCTTGGGCACCTGTTAATTTTTAAGATTTTGACACATTCAGCTCAAATGTACAATTATGCGCTAAAAACGCATTTAAAGCAATAAAAAGGTGATTATGGCTGTCAAACCTAAACCAAACGTTGTGCACTCAAATCATTTGCTGTATTTAGTTTATTTTGGCATCCGGATGATGATTCTAGCATGAAATTGCTTGGGCACCTGTTAATTTTTAAGATTTTGACACATTCAGCTCAAATGTACAATCATGCGCTAAAAACGCATTTAAAGCAATAAAAAGGTGATTATGGCTGTCAAACCTAAACCAAACGTTGTGCACTCAAATCTTTTGCTGTATTTAGTTTATTTTAGCATCCGGATGATGATTCTAGCATGAAATTGCTTGGGTACCTGTTAATTTTTAAGATTTTGACACATTCAGCTCAAATGTACAATCATGCGCTAAAAACGCATTTAAAGCAATAAAAAGGTGATTATGGCTGTCAAACCTAAACCAAACGTTGTGCACTCAAATCTTTTGCTGTATTTAGTTTATTTTGGCATCCGGATGATGATTCTAGCATGAAATTGCTTGGGTACCTGTTAATTTTTAAGATTTTGACACATTCAGCTCAAATGTACACAATTGCTGATTATGGCTGTCAAATCTAAACCAAACGTTGTGCACTCAAATCTTTTGCTGTATTTAGTTTATTTTGGCATCCGGATGATGATTCTAGCATGAAATTGCTTGGGCACCTGTTAATTTTTAAGATTTTGACACATTCAGCTCAAATGTACAATTATGCGCTAAAAACGCATTTAAAGCAATAAAAAGGTGATTATGGCTGTCAAACCTAAACCAAACGTTGTGCACTCAAACCTTTTGCTGTATTTAGTTTATTTTGGCATCCGGATGATGATTCTAGCATGAAATTGCTTGGGCACCTGTTAATTTTTAAGATTTTGACACATTCACCTCAAATGTACAATCATGCGCTAAAAACGCATTTAAAGCAATAAAAAGGTGATTATGGCTGTCAAACCTAAACCAAACGTTGTGCACTCAAATCTTTTGCTGTATTTAGTTTATTTTGGCATCCGGATGATGATTCTAGCATGAAATTGCTTGGGCACCTGTTAATTTTTAAGATTTTGACACATTCAGCTCAAATGTACAATCATGCGCTAAAAACGCATTTAAAGCAATAAAAAGGTGATTATGGCTGTCAAACCTAAACCAAACGTTGTGCACTCAAATCTTTTGCTGTATTTAGTTTATTTTGGCATCCGGATGATGATTCTAGCATGAAATTGCTTGGGCACCTGTTAATTTTTAAGATTTTGACACATTCAGCTCAAATGTACAATCATGCGCTAAAAACGCATTTAAAGCAATAAAAAGGTGATTATGGCTGTCAAACCTAAACCAAAAGTTGTGCACTCAAATCTTTTGCTGTATTTAGTTTATTTTGGCATCCGGATGATGATTCTAGCATGAAATTGCTTGGGCACCTGTTAATTTTTAAGATTTTGACACATTCAGCTCAAATGTACACAATTGCTGATTATGGCTGTCAAATCTAAACCAAACGTTGTGCACTCAAATCTTTTGCTGTATTTAGTTTATTTTGGCATCCGGATGATGATTCTAGCATGAAATTGCTTGGGCACCTGTTAATTTTTAAGATTTTGACACATTCAGCTCAAATGTACAATTATGCGCTAAAAACGCATTTAAAGCAATAAAAAGGTGATTATGGCTGTCAAACCTAAACCAAACGTTGTGCACTCAAATCATTTGCTGTATTTAGTTTATTTTGGCATCCGGATGATGATTCTAGCATGAAATTGCTTGGGCACCTGTTAATTTTTAAGATTTTGACACATTCAGCTCAAATGTACAATCATGCGCTAAAAACGCATTTAAAGCAATAAAAAGGTGATTATGGCTGTCAAACCTAAACCAAACGTTGTGCACTCAAATCTTTTGCTGTATTTAGTTTATTTTAGCATCCGGATGATGATTCTAGCATGAAATTGCTTGGGTACCTGTTAATTTTTAAGATTTTGACACATTCAGCTCAAATGTACAATCATGCGCTAAAAACGCATTTAAAGCAATAAAAAGGTGATTATGGCTGTCAAACCTAAACCAAACGTTGTGCACTCAAATCTTTTGCTGTATTTAGTTTATTTTGGCATCCGGATGATGATTCTAGCATGAAATTGCTTGGGTACCTGTTAATTTTTAAGATTTTGACACATTCAGCTCAAATGTACACAATTGCTGATTATGGCTGTCAAATCTAAACCAAACGTTGTGCACTCAAATCTTTTGCTGTATTTAGTTTATTTTGGCATCCGGATGATGATTCTAGCATGAAATTGCTTGGGCACCTGTTAATTTTTAAGATTTTGACACATTCAGCTCAAATGTACAATTATGCGCTAAAAACGCATTTAAAGCAATAAAAAGGTGATTATGGCTGTCAAACCTAAACCAAACGTTGTGCACTCAAACCTTTTGCTGTATTTAGTTTATTTTGGCATCCGGATGATGATTCTAGCATGAAATTGCTTGGGCACCTGTTAATTTTTAAGATTTTGACACATTCACCTCAAATGTACAATCATGCGCTAAAAACGCATTTAAAGCAATAAAAAGGTGATTATGGCTGTCAAACCTAAACCAAACGTTGTGCACTCAAATCTTTTGCTGTATTTAGTTTATTTTGGCATCCGGATGATGATTCTAGCATGAAATTGCTTGGGCACCTGTTAATTTTTAAGATTTTGACACATTCAGCTCAAATGTACACAATTGCTGATTATGGCTGTCAAATCTAAACCAAACGTTGTGCACTCAAATCTTTTGCTGTATTTAGTTTATTTTGGCATCCGGATGATGATTCTAGCATGAAATTGCTTGGGCACCTGTTAATTTTTAAGATTTTGACACATTCAGCTCAAATGTACAATTATGCGCTAAAAACGCATTTAAAGCAATAAAAAGGTGATTATGGCTGTCAAACCTAAACCAAACGTTGTGCACTCAAATCTTTTGCTGTATTTAGTTTATTTTGGCATCCGGATGATGATTCTAGCATGAAATTGCTTGGGCACCTGTTAATTTTTAAGATTTTGACACATTCAGCTCAAATGTACAATCATGCGCTAAAAACGCATTTAAAGCAATAAAAAGGTGATTATGGCTGTCAAACCTAAACCAAACGTTGTGCACTCAAATCTTTTGCTGTATTTAGTTTATTTTAGCATCCGGATGATGATTCTAGCATGAAATTGCTTGGGTACCTGTTAATTTTTAAGATTTTGACACATTCAGCTCAAATGTACAATCATGCGCTAAAAACGCATTTAAAGCAATAAAAAGGTGATTATGGCTGTCAAACCTAAACCAAACGTTGTGCACTCAAATCTTTTGCTGTATTTAGTTTATTTTGGCATCCGGATGATGATTCTAGCATGAAATTGCTTGGGTACCTGTTAATTTTTAAGATTTTGACACATTCAGCTCAAATGTACACAATTGCTGATTATGGCTGTCAAATCTAAACCAAACGTTGTGCACTCAAATCTTTTGCTGTATTTAGTTTATTTTGGCATCCGGATGATGATTCTAGCATGAAATTGCTTGGGCACCTGTTAATTTTTAAGATTTTGACACATTCAGCTCAAATGTACAATTATGCGCTAAAAACGCATTTAAAGCAATAAAAAGGTGATTATGGCTGTCAAACCTAAACCAAACGTTGTGCACTCAAACCTTTTGCTGTATTTAGTTTATTTTGGCATCCGGATGATGATTCTAGCATGAAATTGCTTGGGCACCTGTTAATTTTTAAGATTTTGACACATTCACCTCAAATGTACAATCATGCGCTAAAAACGCATTTAAAGCAATAAAAAGGTGATTATGGCTGTCAAACCTAAACCAAACGTTGTGCACTCAAATCTTTTGCTGTATTTAGTTTATTTTGGCATCCGGATGATGATTCTAGCATGAAATTGCTTGGGCACCTGTTAATTTTTAAGATTTTGACACATTCAGCTCAAATGTACACAATTGCTGATTATGGCTGTCAAATCTAAACCAAACGTTGTGCACTCAAATCTTTTGCTGTATTTAGTTTATTTTGGCATCCGGATGATGATTCTAGCATGAAATTGCTTGGGCACCTGTTAATTTTTAAGATTTTGACACATTCAGCTCAAATGTACAATCATGCGCTAAAAACGCATTTAAAGCAATAAAAAGGTGATTATGGCTGTCAAACCTAAACCAAACGTTGTGCACTCAAATCTTTTGCTGTATTTAGTTTATTTTGGCATCCGGATGATGATTCTACCATGAAATTGCTTGGGCACCTGTTAATTTTTAAGATTTTGACACATTCAGCTCAAATGTACACAATTGCTGATTATGGCTGTCAAATCTAAACCAAACGTTGTGCACTCAAACCTTTTGCTGTATTTAGTTTATTTTGGCATCCGGATGATGATTCTAGCATGAAATTGCTTGGGCACCTGTTAATTTTTAAGATTTTGACACATTCAGCTCAAATGTACAATCATGCGCTAAAAACGCATTTAAAGCAATAAAAAGGTGATTATGGCTGTCAAACCTAAACCAAACGTTGTGCACTCAAATCTTTTGCTGTATTTAGTTTATTTTGGCATCCGGATGATGATTCTACCATGAAATTGCTTGGGCACCTGTTAATTTTTAAGATTTTGACACATTCAGCTCAAATGTACACAATTGCTGATTATGGCTGTCAAATCTAAACCAAACGTTGTGCACTCAAATCTTTTGCTGTATTTAGTTTATTTTGGCATCCGGATGATGATTCTAGCATGAAATTGCTTGGGCACCTGTTAATTTTTAAGATTTTGACACATTCAGCTCAAATGTACACAATTGCTGATTATGGCTGTCAAATCTAAACCAAACGTTGTACACTCAAATCTTTTGCTGTATTTAGTTTATTTTGGCATCCGGATGATGATTCTAGCATGAAATTGCTTGGGCACCTGTTAATTTTTAAGATTTTGACACATTCAGCTCAAATGTACAATCATGCGCTACAAACGCATTTAAAGCAATAAAAAGGTGATTATGGCTGTCAAACCTAAACCAAACGTGCACTCAAATCTTTTGCTGTATTTAGTTTATTTTGGCATCCGGATGATGATTCTAGCATGAAATTGCTTGGGCACCTGTTAATTTTTAAGATTTTGACACATTCAGCTCAAATGTACAGAATTGCTGATTATGGCTGTCAAATCTAAACCAAACGTTGTGCACTAAAATCTTTTGCTGTATTTTGTTTATTTTGGCATCCGGATGATGATTCTAGCATGAAATTGCTTGGGCACCTGTTAATTTTTAAGATTTTGACACATTCAGCTCAAATGTACAATTATGCGCTAAAAACGCATTTAAAGCAATAAAAAGGTGATTATGGCTGTCAAACCTAAACCAAACGTTGTGCACTCAAATCTTTTGCTGTATTTAGTTTATTTTGGCATCCGGATGATGATTCTAGCATGAAATTGCTTGGGCACCTGTTAATTTTTAAGATTTTGACACATTCACCTCAAATGTACAATCATGCGCTAAAAACGCATTTAAAGCAATAAAAAGGTGATTATGACTGTCAAACCTAAACCAAACGTTGTGCACTCAAATCTTTTGCTGTATTTAGTTTATTTTGGCATCCGGATGATGATTCTAGCATGAAATTGCTTGGGCACCTGTTAATTTTTAAGATTTTGACACATTCAGCTCAAATGTACACAATTGCTGATTATGGCTGTCAAATCTAAACCAAACGTTGTGCACTCAAATCTTTTGCTGTATTTAGTTTATTTTGGCATCCGGATGATGATTCTAGCATGAAATTGCTTGGGCACCTGTTAATTTTTAAGATTTTGACACATTCAGCTCAAATGTACAATCATGCGCTAAAAACGCATTTAAAGCAATAAAAAGGTGATTATGGCTGTCAAACCTAAACCAAACGTTGTGCACTCAAATCTTTTGCTGTATTTAGTTTATTTTGGCATCCGGATGATGATTCTAGCATGAAATTGCTTGGGCACCTGTTAATTTTTAAGATTTTGACACATTCAGCTCAAATGTACAATTATGCGCTAAAAACGCATTTAAAGCAATAAAAAGGTGATTATGGCTGTCAAACCTAAACCAAACGTTGTGCACTCAAATCTTTTGCTGTATTTAGTTTATTTTGGCATCCGGATGATGATTCTAGCATGAAATTGCTTGGGCACCTGTTAATTTTTAAGATTTTGACACATTCACCTCAAATGTACAATCATGCGCTAAAAACGCATTTAAAGCAATAAAAAGGTGATTATGACTGTCAAACCTAAACCAAACGTTGTGCACTCAAATCTTTTGCTGTATTTAGTTTATTTTGGCATCCGGATGATGATTCTAGCATGAAATTGCTTGGGCACCTGTTAATTTTTAAGATTTTGACACATTCAGCTCAAATGTACACAATTGCTGATTATGGCTGTCAAATCTAAACCAAACGTTGTGCACTCAAATCTTTTGCTGTATTTAGTTTATTTTGGCATCCGGATGATGATTCTAGCATGAAATTGCTTGGGCACCTGTTAATTTTTAAGATTTTGACACATTCAGCTCAAATGTACAATCATGCGCTAAAAACGCATTTAAAGCAATAAAAAGGTGATTATGGCTGTCAAACCTAAACCAAACGTTGTGCACTCAAATCTTTTGCTGTATTTAGTTTATTTTGGCATCCGGATGATGATTCTACCATGAAATTGCTTGGGCACCTGTTAATTTTTAAGATTTTGACACATTCAGCTCAAATGTACACAATTGCTGATTATGGCTGTCAAATCTAAACCAAACGTTGTGCACTCAAATCTTTTGCTGTATTTAGTTTATTTTGGCATCCGGATGATGATTCTAGCATGAAATTGCTTGGGCACCTGTTAATTTTTAAGATTTTGACACATTCAGCTCAAATGTACAATCATGCGCTAAAAACGCATTTAAAGCAATAAAAAGGTGATTATGGCTGTCAAACCTAAACCAAACGTTGTGCACTCAAATCTTTTGCTGTATTTAGTTTATTTTGGCATCCGGATGATGATTCTACCATGAAATTGCTTGGGCACCTGTTAATTTTTAAGATTTTGACACATTCAGCTCAAATGTACACAATTGCTGATTATGGCTGTCAAATCTAAACCAAACGTTGTGCACTCAAATCTTTTGCTGTATTTAGTTTATTTTGGCATCCGGATGATGATTCTAGCATGAAATTGCTTGGGCACCTGTTAATTTTTAAGATTTTGACACATTCAGCTCAAATGTACACAATTGCTGATTATGGCTGTCAAATCTAAACCAAACGTTGTACACTCAAATCTTTTGCTGTATTTAGTTTATTTTGGCATCCGGATGATGATTCTAGCATGAAATTGCTTGGGCACCTGTTAATTTTTAAGATTTTGACACATTCACCTCAAATGTACAATCATGCGCTAAAAACGCATTTAAAGCAATAAAAAGGTGATTATGACTGTCAAACCTAAACCAAACGTTGTGCACTCAAATCTTTTGCTGTATTTAGTTTATTTTGGCATCCGGATGATGATTCTAGCATGAAATTGCTTGGGCACCTGTTAATTTTTAAGATTTTGACACATTCAGCTCAAATGTACACAATTGCTGATTATGGCTGTCAAATCTAAACCAAACGTTGTGCACTCAAATCTTTTGCTGTATTTAGTTTATTTTGGCATCCGGATGATGATTCTAGCATGAAATTGCTTGGGCACCTGTTAATTTTTAAGATTTTGACACATTCAGCTCAAATGTACAATCATGCGCTAAAAACGCATTTAAAGCAATAAAAAGGTGATTATGGCTGTCAAACCTAAACCAAACGTTGTGCACTCAAATCTTTTGCTGTATTTAGTTTATTTTGGCATCCGGATGATGATTCTACCATGAAATTGCTTGGGCACCTGTTAATTTTTAAGATTTTGACACATTCAGCTCAAATGTACACAATTGCTGATTATGGCTGTCAAATCTAAACCAAACGTTGTGCACTCAAATCTTTTGCTGTATTTAGTTGATTTTGGCATCCGGATGATGATTCTAGCATGAAATTGCTTGGGCACCTGTTAATTTTTAAGATTTTGACACATTCAGCTCAAATGTACAATCATGCGCTAAAAACGCATTTAAAGCAATAAAAAGGTGATTATGGCTGTCAAACCTAAACCAAACGTTGTGCACTCAAATCTTTTGCTGTATTTAGTTTATTTTGGCATCCGGATGATGATTCTACCATGAAATTGCTTGGGCACCTGTTAATTTTTTAAGATTTTGACACATTCAGCTCAAATGTACACAATTGCTGATTATGGCTGTCAAATCTAAACCAAACGTTGTGCACTCAAATCTTTTGCTGTATTTAGTTTATTTTGGCATCCGGATGATGATTCTAGCATGAAATTGCTTGGGCACCTGTTAATTTTTAAGATTTTGACACATTCAGCTCAAATGTACACAATTGCTGATTATGGCTGTCAAATCTAAACCAAACGTTGTACACTCAAATCTTTTGCTGTATTTAGTTTATTTTGGCATCCGGATGATGATTCTAGCATGAAATTGCTTGGGCACCTGTTAATTTTTAAGATTTTGACACATTCAGCTCAAATGTACAATCATGCGCTACAAACGCATTTAAAGCAATAAAAAGGTGATTATGGCTGTCAAACCTAAACCAAACGTGCACTCAAATCTTTTGCTGTATTTAGTTTATTTTGGCATCCGGATGATGATTCTAGCATGAAATTGCTTGGGCACCTGTTAATTTTTAAGATTTTGACACATTCAGCTCAAATGTACAGAATTGCTGATTATGGCTGTCAAATCTAAACCAAACGTTGTGCACTAAAATCTTTTGCTGTATTTTGTTTATTTTGGCATCCGGATGATGATTCTAGCATGAAATTGCTTGGGCACCTGTTAATTTTTAAGATTTTGACACATTCAGCTCAAATGTACAATCATGCGCTAAAAACGCATTTAAAGCAATAAAAAGGTGATTATGGCTGTCAAACCTAAACCAAACGTTGTGCACTCAAATCTTTTGCTGTATTTAGTTTATTTTGGCATCCGGATGATGATTCTAGCATGAAATTGCTTGGGCACCTGTTAATTTTTAAGATTTTGACACATTCAGCTCAAATGTACACAATTGCTGATTATGGCTGTCAAATCTAAACCAAACGTTGTGCACTCAAATCTTTTGCTGTATTTAGTTTATTTTGGCATCCGGATGATGATTCTAGCATGAAATTGCTTGGGCACCTGTTAATTTTTAAGATTTTGACACATTCAGCTCAAATGTACAATCATGCGCTAAAAACGCATTTAAAGCAATAAAAAGGTGATTATGGCTGTCAAACCTAAACCAAACGTTGTGCACTCAAATCTTTTGCTGTATTTAGTTTATTTTGGCATCCGGATGATGATTCTAGCATGAAATTGCTTGGGCACCTGTTAATTTTTAAGATTTTGACACATTCAGCTCAAATGTACAATCATGCGCTAAAAACGCATTTAAAGCAATAAAAAGGTGATTATGGCTGTCAAACCTAAACCAAACGTTGTGCACTAAAATCTTTTGCTGCATTTTGTTTATTTTGGCATCCGGATGATGATTCTAGCATGAAATTGCTTGGGCACCTGTTAATTTTTAAGATTTTGACACATTCAGCTCAAATGTACACAATTGCTGATTATGGCTGTCAAATCTAAACCAAACGTTGTGCACTCAAATCTTTTGCTGTATTTAGTTTATTTTGGCATCCGGATGATGATTCTAGCATGAAATTGCTTGGGCACCTGTTAATTTTTAAGATTTTGACACATTCAGCTCAAATGTACAGAATTGCTGATTATGGCTGTCAAATCTAAACCAAACGTTGTGCACTCAAATCTTTTGCTGTATTTAGTTTATTTTGGCATCCGGATGATGATTCTAGCATGAAATTGCTTGGGCACCTGTTAATTTTTAAGATTTTGACACATTCAGCTCAAATGTACAATCATGCGCTAAAAACGCATTTAAAGCAATAAAAAGGTGATTATGGCTGTCAAACCTAAACCAAACGTGCACTCAAATCTTTTGCTGTATTTAGTTTATTTTGGCATCCGGATGATGATTCTAGCATGAAATTGCTTGGGCACCTGTTAATTTTTAAGATTTTGACACATTCAGCTCAAATGTACAGAATTGCTGATTATGGCTGTCAAATCTAAACCAAACGTTGTGCACTAAAATCTTTTGCTGTATTTTGTTTATTTTGGCATCCGGATGATGATTCTAGCATGAAATTGCTTGGCCACCTGTTAATTTTTAAGATTTTGACACATTCAGCTCAAATGTACAATCATGCGCTAAAAACGCATTTAAAGCAATAAAAAGTTGATTATGGCTGTCAAACCTAAACCAAACGTTGTGCACTCAAATCTTTTGCTGTATTTAGTTTATTTTGGCATCCGGATGATGATTCTAGCATGAAATTGCTTGGGCACCTGTTAATTTTTAAGATTTTGACACATTCAGCTCAAATGTACAATCATGCGCTAAAAACGCATTTAAAGCAATAAAAAGGTAATTATGGCTGTCAAACCTAAACCAAACGTTGTGCACTCAAATCTTTTGCTGTATTTAGTTTATTTTGGCATCCGGATGATGATTCTAGCATGAAATTGCTTGGGTACCTGTTAATTTTTAAGATTTTGACACATTCAGCTCAAATGTACAATCATGCGCTAAAAACGCATTTAAAGCAATAAAAAGGTGATTATGGCTGTCAAACCTAAACCAAACGTTGTGCACTCAAATCTTTTGCTGTATTTAGTTTATTTTGGCATCCGGATGATGATTCTAGCATGAAATTGCTTGGGCACCTGTTAATTTTTAAGATTTTGACACATTCACCTCAAATGTACAATCATGCGCTAAAAACGCATTTAAAGCAATAAAAAGGTGATTATGACTGTCAAACCTAAACCAAACGTTGTGCACTCAAATCTTTTGCTGTATTTAGTTTATTTTGGCATCCGGATGATGATTCTAGCATGAAATTGCTTGGGCACCTGTTAATTTTTAAGATTTTGACACATTCAGCTCAAATGTACACAATTGCTGATTATGGCTGTCAAATCTAAACCAAACGTTGTGCACTCAAATCTTTTGCTGTATTTAGTTTATTTTGGCATCCGGATGATGATTCTAGCATGAAATTGCTTGGGCACCTGTTAATTTTTAAGATTTTGACACATTCAGCTCAAATGTACAATCATGCGCTAAAAACGCATTTAAAGCAATAAAAAGGTGATTATGGCTGTCAAACCTAAACCAAACGTTGTGCACTCAAATCTTTTGCTGTATTTAGTTTATTTTGGCATCCGGATGATGATTCTAGCATGAAATTGCTTGGGCACCTGTTAATTTTTAAGATTTTGACACATTCAGCTCAAATGTACAATCATGCGCTAAAAACGCATTTAAAGCAATAAAAAGGTGATTATGGCTGTCAAACCTAAACCAAACGTTGTGCACTCAAATCTTTTGCTGTATTTAGTTTATTTTGGCATCCGGATGATGATTCTAGCATGAAATTGCTTGGGCACCTGTTAATTTTTAAGATTTTGACACATTCAGCTCAAATGTACACAATTGCTGATTATGGCTGTCAAATCTAAACCAAACGTTGTGCACTCAAATCTTTTGCTGTATTTAGTTTATTTTGGCATCCGGATGATGATTCTAGCATGAAATTGCTTGGGCACCTGTTAATTTTTAAGATTTTGACACATTCAGCTCAAATGTACAATTATGCGCTAAAAACGCATTTAAAGCAATAAAAAGGTGATTATGGCTGTCAAACCTAAACCAAACGTTGTGCACTCAAATCTTTTGCTGTATTTAGTTTATTTTGGCATCCGGATGATGATTCTAGCATGAAATTGCTTGGGCACCTGTTAATTTTTAAGATTTTGACACATTCAGCTCAAATGTACAATCATGCGCTAAAAACGCATTTAAAGCAATAAAAAGGTGATTATGGCTGTCAAACCTAAACCAAACGTTGTGCACTCAAATCTTTTGCTGTATTTAGTTTATTTTAGCATCCGGATGATGATTCTAGCATGAAATTGCTTGGGTACCTGTTAATTTTTAAGATTTTGACACATTCAGCTCAAATGTACAATCATGCGCTAAAAACGCATTTAAAGCAATAAAAAGGTGATTATGGCTGTCAAACCTAAACCAAACGTTGTGCACTCAAATCTTTTGCTGTATTTAGTTTATTTTGGCATCCGGATGATGATTCTAGCATGAAATTGCTTGGGTACCTGTTAATTTTTAAGATTTTGACACATTCAGCTCAAATGTACACAATTGCTGATTATGGCTGTCAAATCTAAACCAAACGTTGTGCACTCAAATCTTTTGCTGTATTTAGTTTATTTTGGCATCCGGATGATGATTCTAGCATGAAATTGCTTGGGCACCTGTTAATTTTTAAGATTTTGACACATTCAGCTCAAATGTACAATTATGCGCTAAAAACGCATTTAAAGCAATAAAAAGGTGATTATGGCTGTCAAACCTAAACCAAACGTTGTGCACTCAAACCTTTTGCTGTATTTAGTTTATTTTGGCATCCGGATGATGATTCTAGCATGAAATTGCTTGGGCACCTGTTAATTTTTAAGATTTTGACACATTCACCTCAAATGTACAATCATGCGCTAAAAACGCATTTAAAGCAATAAAAAGGTGATTATGGCTGTCAAACCTAAACCAAACGTTGTGCACTCAAATCTTTTGCTGTATTTAGTTTATTTTGGCATCCGGATGATGATTCTAGCATGAAATTGCTTGGGCACCTGTTAATTTTTAAGATTTTGACACATTCAGCTCAAATGTACACAATTGCTGATTATGGCTGTCAAATCTAAACCAAACGTTGTGCACTCAAATCTTTTGCTGTATTTAGTTTATTTTGGCATCCGGATGATGATTCTAGCATGAAATTGCTTGGGCACCTGTTAATTTTTAAGATTTTGACACATTCAGCTCAAATGTACAATCATGCGCTAAAAACGCATTTAAAGCAATAAAAAGGTGATTATGGCTGTCAAACCTAAACCAAACGTTGTGCACTCAAATCTTTTGCTGTATTTAGTTTATTTTGGCATCCGGATGATGATTCTACCATGAAATTGCTTGGGCACCTGTTAATTTTTAAGATTTTGACACATTCAGCTCAAATGTACACAATTGCTGATTATGGCTGTCAAATCTAAACCAAACGTTGTGCACTCAAATCTTTTGCTGTATTTAGTTTATTTTGGCATCCGGATGATGATTCTAGCATGAAATTGCTTGGGCACCTGTTAATTTTTAAGATTTTGACACATTCAGCTCAAATGTACAATCATGCGCTAAAAACGCATTTAAAGCAATAAAAAGGTGATTATGGCTGTCAAACCTAAACCAAACGTTGTGCACTCAAATCTTTTGCTGTATTTAGTTTATTTTGGCATCCGGATGATGATTCTACCATGAAATTGCTTGGGCACCTGTTAATTTTTAAGATTTTGACACATTCAGCTCAAATGTACACAATTGCTGATTATGGCTGTCAAATCTAAACCAAACGTTGTGCACTCAAATCTTTTGCTGTATTTAGTTTATTTTGGCATCCGGATGATGATTCTAGCATGAAATTGCTTGGGCACCTGTTAATTTTTAAGATTTTGACACATTCAGCTCAAATGTACAATCATGCGCTAAAAACGCATTTAAAGCAATAAAAAGGTGATTATGGCTGTCAAACCTAAACCAAACGTTGTGCACTCAAATCTTTTGCTGTATTTAGTTTATTTTGGCATCCGGATGATGATTCTACCATGAAATTGCTTGGGCACCTGTTAATTTTTAAGATTTTGACACATTCACCTCAAATGTACAATCATGCGCTAAAAACGCATTTAAAGCAATAAAAAGCTGATTATGGCTGTCAAACCTAAACCAAACGTTGTGCACTCAAATCTTTTGCTGTATTTAGTTTATTTTGGCATCCGGATGATGATTCTAGCATGAAATTGCTTGGGCACCTGTTAATTTTTAAGATTTTGACACATTCAGCTCAAATGTACACAATTGCTGATTATGGCTGTCAAATCTAAACCAAACGTTGTGCACTCAAATCTTTTGCTGTATTTAGTTTATTTTGGCATCCGGATGATGATTCTAGCATGAAATTGCTTGGGCACCTGTTAATTTTTAAGATTTTGACACATTCAGCTCAAATGTACAATCATGCGCTAAAAACGCATTTAAAGCAATAAAAAGGTGATTATGGCTGTCAAACCTAAACCAAACGTTGTGCACTCAAATCTTTTGCTGTATTTAGTTTATTTTGGCATCCGGATGATGATTCTAGCATGAAATTGCTTGGGCACCTGTTAATTTTTAAGATTTTGACACATTCAGCTCAAATGTACACAATTGCTGATTATGGCTGTCAAATCTAAACCAAACGTTGTGCACTCAAATCTTTTGCTGTATTTAGTTTATTTTGGCATCCGGATGATGATTCTAGCATGAAATTGCTTGGGCACCTGTTAATTTTTAAGATTTTGACACATTCAGCTCAAATGTACAATCATGCGCTAAAAACGCATTTAAAGCAATAAAAAGGTGATTATGGCTGTCAAACCTAAACCAAACGTTGTGCACTCAAATCTTTTGCTGTATTTAGTTTATTTTGGCATCCGGATGATGATTCTAGCATGAAATTGCTTGGGCACCTGTTAATTTTTAAGATTTTGACACATTCAGCTCAAATGTACAATCATGCGCTAAAAACGCATTTAAAGCAATAAAAAGGTGATTATGGCTGTCAAACCTAAACCAAACGTTGTGCACTCAAATCTTTTGCTGTATTTAGTTTATTTTGGCATCCGGATGATGATTCTAGCATGAAATTGCTTGGGCACCTGTTAATTTTTAAGATTTTGACACATTCAGCTCAAATGTACACAATTGCTGATTATGGCTGTCAAATCTAAACCAAACGTTGTGCACTCAAATCTTTTGCTGTATTTAGTTTATTTTGGCATCCGGATGATGATTCTAGCATGAAATTGCTTGGGCACCTGTTAATTTTTAAGATTTTGACACATTCAGCTCAAATGTACAATTATGCGCTAAAAACGCATTTAAAGCAATAAAAAGGTGATTATGGCTGTCAAACCTAAACCAAACGTTGTGCACTCAAATCTTTTGCTGTATTTAGTTTATTTTGGCATCCGGATGATGATTCTAGCATGAAATTGCTTGGGCACCTGTTAATTTTTAAGATTTTGACACATTCAGCTCAAATGTACAATCATGCGCTAAAAACGCATTTAAAGCAATAAAAAGGTGATTATGGCTGTCAAACCTAAACCAAACGTTGTGCACTCAAATCTTTTGCTGTATTTAGTTTATTTTAGCATCCGGATGATGATTCTAGCATGAAATTGCTTGGGTACCTGTTAATTTTTAAGATTTTGACACATTCAGCTCAAATGTACAATCATGCGCTAAAAACGCATTTAAAGCAATAAAAAGGTGATTATGGCTGTCAAACCTAAACCAAACGTTGTGCACTCAAATCTTTTGCTGTATTTAGTTTATTTTGGCATCCGGATGATGATTCTAGCATGAAATTGCTTGGGTACCTGTTAATTTTTAAGATTTTGACACATTCAGCTCAAATGTACACAATTGCTGATTATGGCTGTCAAATCTAAACCAAACGTTGTGCACTCAAATCTTTTGCTGTATTTAGTTTATTTTGGCATCCGGATGATGATTCTAGCATGAAATTGCTTGGGCACCTGTTAATTTTTAAGATTTTGACACATTCAGCTCAAATGTACAATTATGCGCTAAAAACGCATTTAAAGCAATAAAAAGGTGATTATGGCTGTCAAACCTAAACCAAACGTTGTGCACTCAAACCTTTTGCTGTATTTAGTTTATTTTGGCATCCGGATGATGATTCTAGCATGAAATTGCTTGGGCACCTGTTAATTTTTAAGATTTTGACACATTCACCTCAAATGTACAATCATGCGCTAAAAACGCATTTAAAGCAATAAAAAGGTGATTATGGCTGTCAAACCTAAACCAAACGTTGTGCACTCAAATCTTTTGCTGTATTTAGTTTATTTTGGCATCCGGATGATGATTCTAGCATGAAATTGCTTGGGCACCTGTTAATTTTTAAGATTTTGACACATTCAGCTCAAATGTACACAATTGCTGATTATGGCTGTCAAATCTAAACCAAACGTTGTGCACTCAAATCTTTTGCTGTATTTAGTTTATTTTGGCATCCGGATGATGATTCTAGCATGAAATTGCTTGGGCACCTGTTAATTTTTAAGATTTTGACACATTCAGCTCAAATGTACAATCATGCGCTAAAAACGCATTTAAAGCAATAAAAAGGTGATTATGGCTGTCAAACCTAAACCAAACGTTGTGCACTCAAATCTTTTGCTGTATTTAGTTTATTTTGGCATCCGGATGATGATTCTACCATGAAATTGCTTGGGCACCTGTTAATTTTTAAGATTTTGACACATTCAGCTCAAATGTACACAATTGCTGATTATGGCTGTCAAATCTAAACCAAACGTTGTGCACTAAAATCTTTTGCTGTATTTTGTTTATTTTGGCATCCGGATGATGATTCTAGCATGAAATTGCTTGGGCACCTGTTAATTTTTAAGATTTTGACACATTCAGCTCAAATGTACAATTATGCGCTAAAAACGCATTTAAAGCAATAAAAAGGTGATTATGGCTGTCAAACCTAAACCAAACGTTGTGCACTCAAATCTTTTGCTGTATTTAGTTTATTTTGGCATCCGGATGATGATTCTAGCATGAAATTGCTTGGGCACCTGTTAATTTTTAAGATTTTGACACATTCACCTCAAATGTACAATCATGCGCTAAAAACGCATTTAAAGCAATAAAAAGGTGATTATGACTGTCAAACCTAAACCAAACGTTGTGCACTCAAATCTTTTGCTGTATTTAGTTTATTTTGGCATCCGGATGATGATTCTAGCATGAAATTGCTTGGGCACCTGTTAATTTTTAAGATTTTGACACATTCAGCTCAAATGTACACAATTGCTGATTATGGCTGTCAAATCTAAACCAAACGTTGTGCACTCAAATCTTTTGCTGTATTTAGTTTATTTTGGCATCCGGATTATGATTCTAGCATGAAATTGCTTGGGCACCTGTTAATTTTTAAGATTTTGACACATTCAGCTCAAATGTACAATCATGCGCTAAAAACGCATTTAAAGCAATAAAAAGGTGATTATGGCTGTCAAACCTAAACCAAACGTTGTGCACTCAAATCTTTTGCTGTATTTAGTTTATTTTGGCATCCGGATGATGATTCTACCATGAAATTGCTTGGGCACCTGTTAATTTTTAAGATTTTGACACATTCAGCTCAAATGTACACAATTGCTGATTATGGCTGTCAAATCTAAACCAAACGTTGTGCACTCAAATCTTTTGCTGTATTTAGTTTATTTTGGCATCCGGATGATGATTCTAGCATGAAATTGCTTGGGCACCTGTTAATTTTTAAGATTTTGACACATTCAGCTCAAATGTACAATCATGCGCTAAAAACGCATTTAAAGCAATAAAAAGGTGATTATGGCTGTCAAACCTAAACCAAACGTTGTGCACTCAAATCTTTTGCTGTATTTAGTTTATTTTGGCATCCGGATGATGATTCTACCATGAAATTGCTTGGGCACCTGTTAATTTTTAAGATTTTGACACATTCAGCTCAAATGTACACAATTGCTGATTATGGCTGTCAAATCTAAACCAAACGTTGTGCACTCAAATCTTTTGCTGTATTTAGTTTATTTTGGCATCCGGATGATGATTCTAGCATGAAATTGCTTGGGCACCTGTTAATTTTTAAGATTTTGACACATTCAGCTCAAATGTACACAATTGCTGATTATGGCTGTCAAATCTAAACCAAACGTTGTACACTCAAATCTTTTGCTGTATTTAGTTTATTTTGGCATCCGGATGATGATTCTAGCATGAAATTGCTTGGGCACCTGTTAATTTTTAAGATTTTGACACATTCAGCTCAAATGTACAATCATGCGCTACAAACGCATTTAAAGCAATAAAAAGGTGATTATGGCTGTCAAACCTAAACCAAACGTGCACTCAAATCTTTTGCTGTATTTAGTTTATTTTGGCATCCGGATGATGATTCTAGCATGAAATTGCTTGGGCACCTGTTAATTTTTAAGATTTTGACACATTCAGCTCAAATGTACAGAATTGCTGATTATGGCTGTCAAATCTAAACCAAACGTTGTGCACTAAAATCTTTTGCTGTATTTTGTTTATTTTGGCATCCGGATGATGATTCTAGCATGAAATTGCTTGGGCACCTGTTAATTTTTAAGATTTTGACACATTCAGCTCAAATGTACAATTATGCGCTAAAAACGCATTTAAAGCAATAAAAAGGTGATTATGGCTGTCAAACCTAAACCAAACGTTGTGCACTCAAATCTTTTGCTGTATTTAGTTTATTTTGGCATCCGGATGATGATTCTAGCATGAAATTGCTTGGGCACCTGTTAATTTTTAAGATTTTGACACATTCACCTCAAATGTACAATCATGCGCTAAAAACGCATTTAAAGCAATAAAAAGGTGATTATGACTGTCAAACCTAAACCAAACGTTGTGCACTCAAATCTTTTGCTGTATTTAGTTTATTTTGGCATCCGGATGATGATTCTAGCATGAAATTGCTTGGGCACCTGTTAATTTTTAAGATTTTGACACATTCAGCTCAAATGTACACAATTGCTGATTATGGCTGTCAAATCTAAACCAAACGTTGTGCACTCAAATCTTTTGCTGTATTTAGTTTATTTTGGCATCCGGATGATGATTCTAGCATGAAATTGCTTGGGCACCTGTTAATTTTTAAGATTTTGACACATTCAGCTCAAATGTACAATCATGCGCTAAAAACGCATTTAAAGCAATAAAAAGGTGATTATGGCTGTCAAACCTAAACCAAACGTTGTGCACTCAAATCTTTTGCTGTATTTAGTTTATTTTGGCATCCGGATGATGATTCTACCATGAAATTGCTTGGGCACCTGTTAATTTTTAAGATTTTGACACATTCAGCTCAAATGTACACAATTGCTGATTATGGCTGTCAAATCTAAACCAAACGTTGTGCACTCAAATCTTTTGCTGTATTTAGTTGATTTTGGCATCCGGATGATGATTCTAGCATGAAATTGCTTGGGCACCTGTTAATTTTTAAGATTTTGACACATTCAGCTCAAATGTACAATCATGCGCTAAAAACGCATTTAAAGCAATAAAAAGGTGATTATGGCTGTCAAACCTAAACCAAACGTTGTGCACTCAAATCTTTTGCTGTATTTAGTTTATTTTGGCATCCGGATGATGATTCTACCATGAAATTGCTTGGGCACCTGTTAATTTTTAAGATTTTGACACATTCAGCTCAAATGTACACAATTGCTGATTATGGCTGTCAAATCTAAACCAAACGTTGTGCACTCAAATCTTTTGCTGTATTTAGTTTATTTTGGCATCCGGATGATGATTCTAGCATGAAATTGCTTGGGCACCTGTTAATTTTTAAGATTTTGACACATTCAGCTCAAATGTACACAATTGCTGATTATGGCTGTCAAATCTAAACCAAACGTTGTACACTCAAATCTTTTGCTGTATTTAGTTTATTTTGGCATCCGGATGATGATTCTAGCATGAAATTGCTTGGGCACCTGTTAATTTTTAAGATTTTGACACATTCAGCTCAAATGTACAATCATGCGCTACAAACGCATTTAAAGCAATAAAAAGGTGATTATGGCTGTCAAACCTAAACCAAACGTGCACTCAAATCTTTTGCTGTATTTAGTTTATTTTGGCATCCGGATGATGATTCTAGCATGAAATTGCTTGGGCACCTGTTAATTTTTAAGATTTTGACACATTCAGCTCAAATGTACAGAATTGCTGATTATGGCTGTCAAATCTAAACCAAACGTTGTGCACTAAAATCTTTTGCTGTATTTTGTTTATTTTGGCATCCGGATGATGATTCTAGCATGAAATTGCTTGGGCACCTGTTAATTTTTAAGATTTTGACACATTCAGCTCAAATGTACAATCATGCGCTAAAAACGCATTTAAAGCAATAAAAAGGTGATTATGGCTGTCAAACCTAAACCAAACGTTGTGCACTCAAATCTTTTGCTGTATTTAGTTTATTTTGGCATCCGGATGATGATTCTAGCATGAAATTGCTTGGGCACCTGTTAATTTTTAAGATTTTGACACATTCAGCTCAAATGTACACAATTGCTGATTATGGCTGTCAAATCTAAACCAAACGTTGTGCACTCAAATCTTTTGCTGTATTTAGTTTATTTTGGCATCCGGATGATGATTCTAGCATGAAATTGCTTGGGCACCTGTTAATTTTTAAGATTTTGACACATTCAGCTCAAATGTACAATCATGCGCTAAAAACGCATTTAAAGCAATAAAAAGGTGATTATGGCTGTCAAACCTAAACCAAACGTTGTGCACTCAAATCTTTTGCTGTATTTAGTTTATTTTGGCATCCGGATGATGATTCTAGCATGAAATTGCTTGGGCACCTGTTAATTTTTAAGATTTTGACACATTCAGCTCAAATGTACAATCATGCGCTAAAAACGCATTTAAAGCAATAAAAAGGTGATTATGGCTGTCAAACCTAAACCAAACGTTGTGCACTAAAATCTTTTGCTGCATTTTGTTTATTTTGGCATCCGGATGATGATTCTAGCATGAAATTGCTTGGGCACCTGTTAATTTTTAAGATTTTGACACATTCAGCTCAAATGTACAGAATTGCTGATTATGGCTGTCAAATCTAAA
Source organism: Festucalex cinctus (assembly GCF_051991245.1). Lineage (NCBI taxonomy): Eukaryota > Metazoa > Chordata > Actinopteri > Syngnathiformes > Syngnathidae > Festucalex > Festucalex cinctus. The sequence continues at coordinate 137,981 of NW_027520307.1, read as the reverse complement.
CCAAACGTTGTGCACTCAAATCTTTTGCTGTATTTAGTTTATTTTGGCATCCGGATGATGATTCTAGCATGAAATTGCTTGGGCACCTGTTAATTTTTAAGATTTTGACACATTCAGCTCAAATGTACAATCATGCGCTAAAAACGCATTTAAAGCAATAAAAAGGTGATTATGGCTGTCAAACCTAAACCAAACGTGCACTCAAATCTTTTGCTGTATTTAGTTTATTTTGGCATCCGGATGATGATTCTAGCATGAAATTGCTTGGGCACCTGTTAATTTTTAAGATTTTGACACATTCAGCTCAAATGTACAGAATTGCTGATTATGGCTGTCAAATCTAAACCAAACGTTGTGCACTAAAATCTTTTGCTGTATTTTGTTTATTTTGGCATCCGGATGATGATTCTAGCATGAAATTGCTTGGGCACCTGTTAATTTTTAAGATTTTGACACATTCAGCTCAAATGTACAATCATGCGCTAAAAACGCATTTAAAGCAATAAAAAGTTGATTATGGCTGTCAAACCTAAACCAAACGTTGTGCACTCAAATCTTTTGCTGTATTTAGTTTATTTTGGCATCCGGATGATGATTCTAGCATGAAATTGCTTGGGCACCTGTTAATTTTTAAGATTTTGACACATTCAGCTCAAATGTACAATCATGCGCTAAAAACGCATTTAAAGCAATAAAAAGGTGATTATGGCTGTCAAACCTAAACCAAACGTTGTGCACTCAAATCTTTTGCTGTATTTAGTTTATTTTGGCATCCGGATGATGATTCTAGCATGAAATTGCTTGGGTACCTGTTAATTTTTAAGATTTTGACACATTCAGCTCAAATGTACAATCATGCGCTAAAAACGCATTTAAAGCAATAAAAAGGTGATTATGGCTGTCAAACCTAAACCAAACGTTGTGCACTCAAATCTTTTGCTGTATTTAGTTTATTTTGGCATCCGGATGATGATTCTAGCATGAAATTGCTTGGGCACCTGTTAATTTTTAAGATTTTGACACATTCACCTCAAATGTACAATCATGCGCTAAAAACGCATTTAAAGCAATAAAAAGGTGATTATGACTGTCAAACCTAAACCAAACGTTGTGCACTCAAATCTTTTGCTGTATTTAGTTTATTTTGGCATCCGGATGATGATTCTAGCATGAAATTGCTTGGGCACCTGTTAATTTTTAAGATTTTGACACATTCAGCTCAAATGTACACAATTGCTGATTATGGCTGTCAAATCTAAACCAAACGTTGTGCACTCAAATCTTTTGCTGTATTTAGTTTATTTTGGCATCCGGATGATGATTCTAGCATGAAATTGCTTGGGCACCTGTTAATTTTTAAGATTTTGACACATTCAGCTCAAATGTACAATCATGCGCTAAAAACGCATTTAAAGCAATAAAAAGGTGATTATGGCTGTCAAACCTAAACCAAACGTTGTGCACTCAAATCTTTTGCTGTATTTAGTTTATTTTGGCATCCGGATGATGATTCTACCATGAAATTGCTTGGGCACCTGTTAATTTTTAAGATTTTGACACATTCAGCTCAAATGTACACAATTGCTGATTATGGCTGTCAAATCTAAACCAAACGTTGTGCACTCAAATCTTTTGCTGTATTTAGTTGATTTTGGCATCCGGATGATGATTCTAGCATGAAATTGCTTGGGCACCTGTTAATTTTTAAGATTTTGACACATTCAGCTCAAATGTACAATCATGCGCTAAAAACGCATTTAAAGCAATAAAAAGGTGATTATGGCTGTCAAACCTAAACCAAACGTTGTGCACTCAAATCTTTTGCTGTATTTAGTTTATTTTGGCATCCGGATGATGATTCTACCATGAAATTGCTTGGGCACCTGTTAATTTTTAAGATTTTGACACATTCAGCTCAAATGTACACAATTGCTGATTATGGCTGTCAAATCTAAACCAAACGTTGTGCACTCAAATCTTTTGCTGTATTTAGTTTATTTTGGCATCCGGATGATGATTCTAGCATGAAATTGCTTGGGCACCTGTTAATTTTTAAGATTTTGACACATTCAGCTCAAATGTACACAATTGCTGATTATGGCTGTCAAATCTAAACCAAACGTTGTACACTCAAATCTTTTGCTGTATTTAGTTTATTTTGGCATCCGGATGATGATTCTAGCATGAAATTGCTTGGGCACCTGTTAATTTTTAAGATTTTGACACATTCAGCTCAAATGTACAATCATGCGCTACAAACGCATTTAAAGCAATAAAAAGGTGATTATGGCTGTCAAACCTAAACCAAACGTGCACTCAAATCTTTTGCTGTATTTAGTTTATTTTGGCATCCGGATGATGATTCTAGCATGAAATTGCTTGGGCACCTGTTAATTTTTAAGATTTTGACACATTCAGCTCAAATGTACAGAATTGCTGATTATGGCTGTCAAATCTAAACCAAACGTTGTGCACTAAAATCTTTTGCTGTATTTTGTTTATTTTGGCATCCGGATGATGATTCTAGCATGAAATTGCTTGGGCACCTGTTAATTTTTAAGATTTTGACACATTCAGCTCAAATGTACAATCATGCGCTAAAAACGCATTTAAAGCAATAAAAAGGTGATTATGGCTGTCAAACCTAAACCAAACGTTGTGCACTCAAATCTTTTGCTGTATTTAGTTTATTTTGGCATCCGGATGATGATTCTAGCATGAAATTGCTTGGGCACCTGTTAATTTTTAAGATTTTGACACATTCAGCTCAAATGTACACAATTGCTGATTATGGCTGTCAAATCTAAACCAAACGTTGTGCACTCAAATCTTTTGCTGTATTTAGTTTATTTTGGCATCCGGATGATGATTCTAGCATGAAATTGCTTGGGCACCTGTTAATTTTTAAGATTTTGACACATTCAGCTCAAATGTACAATCATGCGCTAAAAACGCATTTAAAGCAATAAAAAGGTGATTATGGCTGTCAAACCTAAACCAAACGTTGTGCACTCAAATCTTTTGCTGTATTTAGTTTATTTTGGCATCCGGATGATGATTCTAGCATGAAATTGCTTGGGCACCTGTTAATTTTTAAGATTTTGACACATTCAGCTCAAATGTACAATCATGCGCTAAAAACGCATTTAAAGCAATAAAAAGGTGATTATGGCTGTCAAACCTAAACCAAACGTTGTGCACTAAAATCTTTTGCTGCATTTTGTTTATTTTGGCATCCGGATGATGATTCTAGCATGAAATTGCTTGGGCACCTGTTAATTTTTAAGATTTTGACACATTCAGCTCAAATGTACACAATTGCTGATTATGGCTGTCAAATCTTAACCAAACGTTGTGCACTCAAATCTTTTGCTGTATTTAGTTTATTTTGGCATCCGGATGATGATTCTAGCATGAAATTGCTTGGGCACCTGTTAATTTTTAAGATTTTGACACATTCAGCTCAAATGTACAGAATTGCTGATTATGGCTGTCAAATCTAAACCAAACGTTGTGCACTCAAATCTTTTGCTGTATTTAGTTTATTTTGGCATCCGGATGATGATTCTAGCATGAAATTGCTTGGGCACCTGTTAATTTTTAAGATTTTGACACATTCAGCTCAAATGTACAATCATGCGCTAAAAACGCATTTAAAGCAATAAAAAGGTGATTATGGCTGTCAAACCTAAACCAAACGTGCACTCAAATCTTTTGCTGTATTTAGTTTATTTTGGCATCCGGATGATGATTCTAGCATGAAATTGCTTGGGCACCTGTTAATTTTTAAGATTTTGACACATTCAGCTCAAATGTACAGAATTGCTGATTATGGCTGTCAAATCTAAACCAAACGTTGTGCACTAAAATCTTTTGCTGTATTTTGTTTATTTTGGCATCCGGATGATGATTCTAGCATGAAATTGCTTGGGCACCTGTTAATTTTTAAGATTTTGACACATTCAGCTCAAATGTACAATCATGCGCTAAAAACGCATTTAAAGCAATAAAAAGTTGATTATGGCTGTCAAACCTAAACCAAACGTTGTGCACTCAAATCTTTTGCTGTATTTAGTTTATTTTGGCATCCGGATGATGATTCTAGCATGAAATTGCTTGGGCACCTGTTAATTTTTAAGATTTTGACACATTCAGCTCAAATGTACAATCATGCGCTAAAAACGCATTTAAAGCAATAAAAAGGTGATTATGGCTGTCAAACCTAAACCAAACGTTGTGCACTCAAATCTTTTGCTGTATTTAGTTTATTTTGGCATCCGGATGATGATTCTAGCATGAAATTGCTTGGGTACCTGTTAATTTTTAAGATTTTGACACATTCAGCTCAAATGTACAATCATGCGCTAAAAACGCATTTAAAGCAATAAAAAGGTGATTATGGCTGTCAAACCTAAACCAAACGTTGTGCACTCAAATCTTTTGCTGTATTTAGTTTATTTTGGCATCCGGATGATGATTCTAGCATGAAATTGCTTGGGTACCTGTTAATTTTTAAGATTTTGACACATTCAGCTCAAATGTACACAATTGCTGATTATGGCTGTCAAATCTAAACCAAACGTTGTGCACTCAAATCTTTTGCTGTATTTAGTTTATTTTGGCATCCGGATGATGATTCTAGCATGAAATTGCTTGGGCACCTGTTAATTTTTAAGATTTTGACACATTCAGCTCAAATGTACAATTATGCGCTAAAAACGCATTTAAAGCAATAAAAAGGTGATTATGGCTGTCAAACCTAAACCAAACGTTGTGCACTCAAACCTTTTGCTGTATTTAGTTTATTTTGGCATCCGGATGATGATTCTAGCATGAAATTGCTTGGGCACCTGTTAATTTTTAAGATTTTGACACATTCACCTCAAATGTACAATCATGCGCTAAAAACGCATTTAAAGCAATAAAAAGGTGATTATGGCTGTCAAACCTAAACCAAACGTTGTGCACTCAAATCTTTTGCTGTATTTAGTTTATTTTGGCATCCGGATGATGATTCTAGCATGAAATTGCTTGGGCACCTGTTAATTTTTAAGATTTTGACACATTCAGCTCAAATGTACACAATTGCTGATTATGGCTGTCAAATCTAAACCAAACGTTGTGCACTCAAATCTTTTGCTGTATTTAGTTTATTTTGGCATCCGGATGATGATTCTAGCATGAAATTGCTTGGGCACCTGTTAATTTTTAAGATTTTGACACATTCAGCTCAAATGTACAATCATGCGCTAAAAACGCATTTAAAGCAATAAAAAGGTGATTATGGCTGTCAAACCTAAACCAAACGTTGTGCACTCAAATATTTTGCTGTATTTAGTTTATTTTGGCATCCGGATGATGATTCTACCATGAAATTGCTTGGGCACCTGTTAATTTTTAAGATTTTGACACATTCAGCTCAAATGTACACAATTGCTGATTATGGCTGTCAAATCTAAACCAAACGTTGTGCACTCAAATCTTTTGCTGTATTTAGTTTATTTTGGCATCCGGATGATGATTCTAGCATGAAATTGCTTGGGCACCTGTTAATTTTTAAGATTTTGACACATTCAGCTCAAATGTACAATCATGCGCTAAAAACGCATTTAAAGCAATAAAAAGGTGATTATGGCTGTCAAACCTAAACCAAACGTTGTGCACTCAAATCTTTTGCTGTATTTAGTTTATTTTGGCATCCGGATGATGATTCTACCATGAAATTGCTTGGGCACCTGTTAATTTTTAAGATTTTGACACATTCAGCTCAAATGTACACAATTGCTGATTATGGCTGTCAAATCTAAACCAAACGTTGTGCACTCAAATCTTTTGCTGTATTTAGTTTATTTTGGCATCCGGATGATGATTCTAGCATGAAATTGCTTGGGCACCTGTTAATTTTTAAGATTTTGACACATTCAGCTCAAATGTACACAATTGCTGATTATGGCTGTCAAATCTAAACCAAACGTTGTACACTCAAATCTTTTGCTGTATTTAGTTTATTTTGGCATCCGGATGATGATTCTAGCATGAAATTGCTTGGGCACCTGTTAATTTTTAAGATTTTGACACATTCAGCTCAAATGTACAATCATGCGCTACAAACGCATTTAAAGCAATAAAAAGGTGATTATGGCTGTCAAACCTAAACCAAACGTGCACTCAAATCTTTTGCTGTATTTAGTTTATTTTGGCATCCGGATGATGATTCTAGCATGAAATTGCTTGGGCACCTGTTAATTTTTAAGATTTTGACACATTCAGCTCAAATGTACAGAATTGCTGATTATGGCTGTCAAATCTAAACCAAACGTTGTGCACTAAAATCTTTTGCTGTATTTTGTTTATTTTGGCATCCGGATGATGATTCTAGCATGAAATTGCTTGGGCACCTGTTAATTTTTAAGATTTTGACACATTCAGCTCAAATGTACAATTATGCGCTAAAAACGCATTTAAAGCAATAAAAAGGTGATTATGGCTGTCAAACCTAAACCAAACGTTGTGCACTCAAATCTTTTGCTGTATTTAGTTTATTTTGGCATCCGGATGATGATTCTAGCATGAAATTGCTTGGGCACCTGTTAATTTTTAAGATTTTGACACATTCACCTCAAATGTACAATCATGCGCTAAAAACGCATTTAAAGCAATAAAAAGGTGATTATGACTGTCAAACCTAAACCAAACGTTGTGCACTCAAATCTTTTGCTGTATTTAGTTTATTTTGGCATCCGGATGATGATTCTAGCATGAAATTGCTTGGGCACCTGTTAATTTTTAAGATTTTGACACATTCAGCTCAAATGTACACAATTGCTGATTATGGCTGTCAAATCTAAACCAAACGTTGTGCACTCAAATCTTTTGCTGTATTTAGTTTATTTTGGCATCCGGATGATGATTCTAGCATGAAATTGCTTGGGCACCTGTTAATTTTTAAGATTTTGACACATTCAGCTCAAATGTACAATCATGCGCTAAAAACGCATTTAAAGCAATAAAAAGGTGATTATGGCTGTCAAACCTAAACCAAACGTTGTGCACTCAAATCTTTTGCTGTATTTAGTTTATTTTGGCATCCGGATGATGATTCTACCATGAAATTGCTTGGGCACCTGTTAATTTTTAAGATTTTGACACATTCAGCTCAAATGTACACAATTGCTGATTATGGCTGTCAAATCTAAACCAAACGTTGTGCACTCAAATCTTTTGCTGTATTTAGTTTATTTTGGCATCCGGATGATGATTCTAGCATGAAATTGCTTGGGCACCTGTTAATTTTTAAGATTTTGACACATTCAGCTCAAATGTACAGAATTGCTGATTATGGCTGTCAAATCTAAACCAAACGTTGTGCACTAAAATCTTTTGCTGTATTTTGTTTATTTTGGCATCCGGATGATGATTCTAGCATGAAATTGCTTGGGCACCTGTTAATTTTTAAGATTTTGACACATTCAGCTCAAATGTACAATCATGCGCTAAAAACGCATTTAAAGCAATAAAAAGGTGATTATGGCTGTCAAACCTAAACCAAACGTTGTGCACTCAAATCTTTTGCTGTATTTAGTTTATTTTGGCATCCGGATGATGATTCTAGCATGAAATTGCTTGGGCACCTGTTAATTTTTAAGATTTTGACACATTCAGCTCAAATGTACACAATTGCTGATTATGGCTGTCAAATCTAAACCAAACGTTGTGCACTCAAATCTTTTGCTGTATTTAGTTTATTTTGGCATCCGGATGATGATTCTAGCATGAAATTGCTTGGGCACCTGTTAATTTTTAAGATTTTGACACATTCAGCTCAAATGTACAATCATGCGCTAAAAACGCATTTAAAGCAATAAAAAGGTGATTATGGCTGTCAAACCTAAACCAAACGTTGTGCACTCAAATCTTTTGCTGTATTTAGTTTATTTTGGCATCCGGATGTTGATTCTAGCATGAAATTGCTTGGGCACCTGTTAATTTTTAAGATTTTGACACATTCAGCTCAAATGTACAATCATGCGCTAAAAACGCATTTAAAGCAATAAAAAGGTGATTATGGCTGTCAAACCTAAACCAAACGTTGTGCACTCAAATCTTTTGCTGTATTTAGTTTATTTTGGCATCCGGATGATGATTCTAGCATGAAATTGCTTGGGCACCTGTTAATTTTTAAGATTTTGACACATTCAGCTCAAATGTACACAATTGCTGATTATGGCTGTCAAATCTAAACCAAACGTTGTGCACTCAAATCTTTTGCTGTATTTAGTTTATTTTGGCATCCGGATGATGATTCTAGCATGAAATTGCTTGGGCACCTGTTAATTTTTAAGATTTTGACACATTCAGCTCAAATGTACAATCATGCGCTAAAAACGCATTTAAAGCAATAAAAAGGTGATTATGGCTGTCAAACCTAAACCAAACGTTGTGCACTCAAATCTTTTGCTGTATTTAGTTTATTTTGGCATCCGGATGATGATTCTACCATGAAATTGCTTGGGCACCTGTTAATTTTTAAGATTTTGACACATTCAGCTCAAATGTACACAATTGCTGATTATGGCTGTCAAATCTAAACCAAACGTTGTGCACTCAAATCTTTTGCTGTATTTAGTTTATTTTGGCATCCGGATGATGATTCTAGCATGAAATTGCTTGGGCACCTGTTAATTTTTAAGATTTTGACACATTCAGCTCAAATGTACAGAATTGCTGATTGTGGCTGTCAAATCTAAACCAAACGTTGTGCACTCAAATCTTTTGCTGTATTTAGTTTATTTTGGCATCCGGATGATGATTCTAGCATGAAATTGCTTGGGCACCTGTTAATTTTTAAGATTTTGACACATTCAGCTCAAATGTACAATCATGCGCTAAAAACGCATTTAAAGCAATAAAAAGGTGATTATGGCTGTCAAACCTAAACCAAACGTTGTGCACTCAAATCTTTTGCTGTATTTAGTTTATTTTGGCATCCGGATGATGATTCTACCATGAAATTGCTTGGGCACCTGTTAATTTTTAAGATTTTGACACATTCAGCTCAAATGTACACAATTGCTGATTATGGCTGTCAAATCTAAACCAAACGTTGTGCACTCAAATCTTTTGCTGTATTTAGTTTATTTTGGCATCCGGATGATGATTCTAGCATGAAATTGCTTGGGCACCTGTTAATTTTTAAGATTTTGACACATTCAGCTCAAATGTACAATCATGCGCTAAAAACGCATTTAAAGCAATAAAAAGGTGATTATGGCTGTCAAACCTAAACCAAACGTTGTGCACTCAAATCTTTTGCTGTATTTAGTTTATTTTGGCATCCGGATGATGATTCTACCATGAAATTGCTTGGGCACCTGTTAATTTTTAAGATTTTGACACATTCAGCTCAAATGTACACAATTGCTGATTATGGCTGTCAAATCTAAACCAAACGTTGTGCACTCAAATCTTTTGCTGTATTTAGTTTATTTTGGCATCCGGATGATGATTCTAGCATGAAATTGCTTGGGCACCTGTTAATTTTTAAGATTTTGACACATTCAGCTCAAATGTACACAATTGCTGATTATGGCTGTCAAATCTAAACCAAACGTTGTACACTCAAATCTTTTGCTGTATTTAGTTTATTTTGGCATCCGGATGATGATTCTAGCATGAAATTGCTTGGGCACCTGTTAATTTTTAAGATTTTGACACATTCAGCTCAAATGTACAATCATGCGCTACAAACGCATTTAAAGCAATAAAAAGGTGATTATGGCTGTCAAACCTAAACCAAACGTGCACTCAAATCTTTTGCTGTATTTAGTTTATTTTGGCATCCGGATGATGATTCTAGCATGAAATTGCTTGGGCACCTGTTAATTTTTAAGATTTTGACACATTCAGCTCAAATGTACAGAATTGCTGATTATGGCTGTCAAATCTAAACCAAACGTTGTGCACTAAAATCTTTTGCTGTATTTTGTTTATTTTGGCATCCGGATGATGATTCTAGCATGAAATTGCTTGGGCACCTGTTAATTTTTAAGATTTTGACACATTCAGCTCAAATGTACAATTATGCGCTAAAAACGCATTTAAAGCAATAAAAAGGTGATTATGGCTGTCAAACCTAAACCAAACGTTGTGCACTCAAATCTTTTGCTGTATTTAGTTTATTTTGGCATCCGGATGATGATTCTAGCATGAAATTGCTTGGGCACCTGTTAATTTTTAAGATTTTGACACATTCACCTCAAATGTACAATCATGCGCTAAAAACGCATTTAAAGCAATAAAAAGGTGATTATGACTGTCAAACCTAAACCAAACGTTGTGCACTCAAATCTTTTGCTGTATTTAGTTTATTTTGGCATCCGGATGATGATTCTAGCATGAAATTGCTTGGGCACCTGTTAATTTTTAAGATTTTGACACATTCAGCTCAAATGTACACAATTGCTGATTATGGCTGTCAAATCTAAACCAAACGTTGTGCACTAAAATCTTTTGCTGTATTTTGTTTATTTTGGCATCCGGATGATGATTCTAGCATGAAATTGCTTGGGCACCTGTTAATTTTTAAGATTTTGACACATTCAGCTCAAATGTACAATCATGCGCTAAAAACGCATTTAAAGCAATAAAAAGTTGATTATGGCTGTCAAACCTAAACCAAACGTTGTGCACTCAAATCTTTTGCTGTATTTAGTTTATTTTGGCATCCGGATGATGATTCTAGCATGAAATTGCTTGGGCACCTGTTAATTTTTAAGATTTTGACACATTCAGCTCAAATGTACAATCATGCGCTAAAAACGCATTTAAAGCAATAAAAAGGTGATTATGGCTGTCAAACCTAAACCAAACGTTGTGCACTCAAATCTTTTGCTGTATTTAGTTTATTTTGGCATCCGGATGATGATTCTAGCATGAAATTGCTTGGGTACCTGTTAATTTTTAAGATTTTGACACATTCAGCTCAAATGTACAATCATGCGCTAAAAACGCATTTAAAGCAATAAAAAGGTGATTATGGCTGTCAAACCTAAACCAAACGTTGTGCACTCAAATCTTTTGCTGTATTTAGTTTATTTTGGCATCCGGATGATGATTCTAGCATGAAATTGCTTGGGTACCTGTTAATTTTTAAGATTTTGACACATTCAGCTCAAATGTACACAATTGCTGATTATGGCTGTCAAATCTAAACCAAACGTTGTGCACTCAAATCTTTTGCTGTATTTAGTTTATTTTGGCATCCGGATGATGATTCTAGCATGAAATTGCTTGGGCACCTGTTAATTTTTAAGATTTTGACACATTCAGCTCAAATGTACAGAATTGCTGATTATGGCTGTCAAATCTAAACCAAACGTTGTGCACTAAAATCTTTTGCTGTATTTTGTTTATTTTGGCATCCGGATGATGATTCTAGCATGAAATTGCTTGGGCACCTGTTAATTTTTAAGATTTTGACACATTCAGCTCAAATGTACAATCATGCGCTAAAAACGCATTTAAAGCAATAAAAAGGTGATTATGGCTGTCAAACCTAAACCAAACGTTGTGCACTCAAATCTTTTGCTGTATTTAGTTTATTTTGGCATCCGGATGATGATTCTAGCATGAAATTGCTTGGGCACCTGTTAATTTTTAAGATTTTGACACATTCAGCTCAAATGTACACAATTGCTGATTATGGCTGTCAAATCTAAACCAAACGTTGTGCACTCAAATCTTTTGCTGTATTTAGTTTATTTTGGCATCCGGATGATGATTCTAGCATGAAATTGCTTGGGCACCTGTTAATTTTTAAGATTTTGACACATTCAGCTCAAATGTACAATCATGCGCTAAAAACGCATTTAAAGCAATAAAAAGGTGATTATGGCTGTCAAACCTAAACCAAACGTTGTGCACTCAAATCTTTTGCTGTATTTAGTTTATTTTGGCATCCGGATGTTGATTCTAGCATGAAATTGCTTGGGCACCTGTTAATTTTTAAGATTTTGACACATTCAGCTCAAATGTACAATCATGCGCTAAAAACGCATTTAAAGCAATAAAAAGGTGATTATGGCTGTCAAACCTAAACCAAACGTTGTGCACTCAAATCTTTTGCTGTATTTAGTTTATTTTGGCATCCGGATGATGATTCTAGCATGAAATTGCTTGGGCACCTGTTAATTTTTAAGATTTTGACACATTCAGCTCAAATGTACACAATTGCTGATTATGGCTGTCAAATCTAAACCAAACGTTGTGCACTCAAATCTTTTGCTGTATTTAGTTTATTTTGGCATCCGGATGATGATTCTAGCATGAAATTGCTTGGGCACCTGTTAATTTTTAAGATTTTGACACATTCAGCTCAAATGTACAATCATGCGCTAAAAACGCATTTAAAGCAATAAAAAGGTGATTATGGCTGTCAAACCTAAACCAAACGTTGTGCACTCAAATCTTTTGCTGTATTTAGTTTATTTTGGCATCCGGATGATGATTCTACCATGAAATTGCTTGGGCACCTGTTAATTTTTAAGATTTTGACACATTCAGCTCAAATGTACACAATTGCTGATTATGGCTGTCAAATCTAAACCAAACGTTGTGCACTAAAATCTTTTGCTGTATTTTGTTTATTTTGGCATCCGGATGATGATTCTAGCATGAAATTGCTTGGGCACCTGTTAATTTTTAAGATTTTGACACATTCAGCTCAAATGTACAATTATGCGCTAAAAACGCATTTAAAGCAATAAAAAGGTGATTATGGCTGTCAAACCTAAACCAAACGTTGTGCACTCAAATCTTTTGCTGTATTTAGTTTATTTTGGCATCCGGATGATGATTCTAGCATGAAATTGCTTGGGCACCTGTTAATTTTTAAGATTTTGACACATTCACCTCAAATGTACAATCATGCGCTAAAAACGCATTTAAAGCAATAAAAAGGTGATTATGACTGTCAAACCTAAACCAAACGTTGTGCACTCAAATCTTTTGCTGTATTTAGTTTATTTTGGCATCCGGATGATGATTCTAGCATGAAATTGCTTGGGCACCTGTTAATTTTTAAGATTTTGACACATTCAGCTCAAATGTACACAATTGCTGATTATGGCTGTCAAATCTAAACCAAACGTTGTGCACTAAAATCTTTTGCTGTATTTTGTTTATTTTGGCATCCGGATGATGATTCTAGCATGAAATTGCTTGGGCACCTGTTAATTTTTAAGATTTTGACACATTCAGCTCAAATGTACAATTATGCGCTAAAAACGCATTTAAAGCAATAAAAAGGTGATTATGGCTGTCAAACCTAAACCAAACGTTGTGCACTCAAATCTTTTGCTGTATTTAGTTTATTTTGGCATCCGGATGATGATTCTAGCATGAAATTGCTTGGGCACCTGTTAATTTTTAAGATTTTGACACATTCACCTCAAATGTACAATCATGCGCTAAAAACGCATTTAAAGCAATAAAAAGGTGATTATGACTGTCAAACCTAAACCAAACGTTGTGCACTCAAATCTTTTGCTGTATTTAGTTTATTTTGGCATCCGGATGATGATTCTACCATGAAATTGCTTGGGCACCTGTTAATTTTTAAGATTTTGACACATTCAGCTCAAATGTACACAATTGCTGATTATGGCTGTCAAATCTAAACCAAACGTTGTGCACTCAAATCTTTTGCTGTATTTAGTTTATTTTGGCATCCGGATGATGATTCTAGCATGAAATTGCTTGGGCACCTGTTAATTTTTAAGATTTTGACACATTCAGCTCAAATGTACACAATTGCTGATTATGGCTGTCAAATCTAAACCAAACGTTGTACACTCAAATCTTTTGCTGTATTTAGTTTATTTTGGCATCCGGATGATGATTCTAGCATGAAATTGCTTGGGCACCTGTTAATTTTTAAGATTTTGACACATTCAGCTCAAATGTACAATCATGCGCTACAAACGCATTTAAAGCAATAAAAAGGTGATTATGGCTGTCAAACCTAAACCAAACGTGCACTCAAATCTTTTGCTGTATTTAGTTTATTTTGGCATCCGGATGATGATTCTAGCATGAAATTGCTTGGGCACCTGTTAATTTTTAAGATTTTGACACATTCAGCTCAAATGTACAGAATTGCTGATTATGGCTGTCAAATCTAAACCAAACGTTGTGCACTAAAATCTTTTGCTGTATTTTGTTTATTTTGGCATCCGGATGATGATTCTAGCATGAAATTGCTTGGGCACCTGTTAATTTTTAAGATTTTGACACATTCAGCTCAAATGTACAATTATGCGCTAAAAACGCATTTAAAGCAATAAAAAGGTGATTATGGCTGTCAAACCTAAACCAAACGTTGTGCACTCAAATCTTTTGCTGTATTTAGTTTATTTTGGCATCCGGATGATGATTCTAGCATGAAATTGCTTGGGCACCTGTTAATTTTTAAGATTTTGACACATTCACCTCAAATGTACAATCATGCGCTAAAAACGCATTTAAAGCAATAAAAAGGTGATTATGACTGTCAAACCTAAACCAAACGTTGTGCACTCAAATCTTTTGCTGTATTTAGTTTATTTTGGCATCCGGATGATGATTCTAGCATGAAATTGCTTGGGCACCTGTTAATTTTTAAGATTTTGACACATTCAGCTCAAATGTACACAATTGCTGATTATGGCTGTCAAATCTAAACCAAACGTTGTGCACTAAAATCTTTTGCTGTATTTTGTTTATTTTGGCATCCGGATGATGATTCTAGCATGAAATTGCTTGGGCACCTGTTAATTTTTAAGATTTTGACACATTCAGCTCAAATGTACAATCATGCGCTAAAAACGCATTTAAAGCAATAAAAAGTTGATTATGGCTGTCAAACCTAAACCAAACGTTGTGCACTCAAATCTTTTGCTGTATTTAGTTTATTTTGGCATCCGGATGATGATTCTAGCATGAAATTGCTTGGGCACCTGTTAATTTTTAAGATTTTGACACATTCAGCTCAAATGTACAGAATTGCTGATTATGGCTGTCAAATCTAAACCAAACGTTGTGCACTAAAATCTTTTGCTGTATTTTGTTTATTTTGGCATCCGGATGATGATTCTAGCATGAAATTGCTTGGGCACCTGTTAATTTTTAAGATTTTGACACATTCAGCTCAAATGTACAATTATGCGCTAAAAACGCATTTAAAGCAATAAAAAGGTGATTATGGCTGTCAAACCTAAACCAAACGTTGTGCACTCAAATCTTTTGCTGTATTTAGTTTATTTTGGCATCCGGATGATGATTCTAGCATGAAATTGCTTGGGCACCTGTTAATTTTTAAGATTTTGACACATTCAGCTCAAATGTACAATCATGCGCTAAAAACGCATTTAAAGCAATAAAAAGGTGATTATGGCTGTCAAACCTAAACCAAACGTTGTGCACTCAAATCTTTTGCTGTATTTAGTTTATTTTGGCATCCGGATGATGATTCTACCATGAAATTGCTTGGGCACCTGTTAATTTTTAAGATTTTGACACATTCAGCTCAAATGTACACAATTGCTGATTATGGCTGTCAAATCTAAACCAAACGTTGTGCACTCAAATCTTTTGCTGTATTTAGTTTATTTTGGCATCCGGATGATGATTCTAGCATGAAATTGCTTGGGCACCTGTTAATTTTTAAGATTTTGACACATTCAGCTCAAATGTACACAATTGCTGATTATGGCTGTCAAATCTAAACCAAACGTTGTACACTCAAATCTTTTGCTGTATTTAGTTTATTTTGCGGATGATGATTCTAGCATGAAAATTGCTTGGGCACCTGTTAATTTTTAAGATTTTGACACATTCAGCTCAAATGTACAATCATGCGCTACAAACGCATTTAAAGCAATAAAAAGGTGATTATGGCTGTCAAACCTAAACCAAACGTGCACTCAAATCTTTTGCTGTATTTAGTTTATTTTGGCATCCGGATGATGATTCTAGCATGAAATTGCTTGGGCACCTGTTAATTTTTAAGATTTTGACACATTCAGCTCAAATGTACAGAATTGCTGATTATGGCTGTCAAATCTAAACCAAACGTTGTGCACTAAAATCTTTTGCTGTATTTTGTTTATTTTGGCATCCGGATGATGATTCTAGCATGAAATTGCTTGGGCACCTGTTAATTTTTAAGATTTTGACACATTCAGCTCAAATGTACAATTATGCGCTAAAAACGCATTTAAAGCAATAAAAAGGTGATTATGGCTGTCAAACCTAAACCAAACGTTGTGCACTCAAATCTTTTGCTGTATTTAGTTTATTTTGGCATCCGGATGATGATTCTAGCATGAAATTGCTTGGGCACCTGTTAATTTTTAAGATTTTGACACATTCACCTCAAATGTACAATCATGCGCTAAAAACGCATTTAAAGCAATAAAAAGGTGATTATGACTGTCAAACCTAAACCAAACGTTGTGCACTCAAATCTTTTGCTGTATTTAGTTTATTTTGGCATCCGGATGATGATTCTAGCATGAAATTGCTTGGGCACCTGTTAATTTTTAAGATTTTGACACATTCAGCTCAAATGTACACAATTGCTGATTATGGCTGTCAAATCTAAACCAAACGTTGTGCACTAAAATCTTTTGCTGTATTTTGTTTATTTTGGCATCCGGATGATGATTCTAGCATGAAATTGCTTGGGCCACCTGTTAATTTTTAAGATTTTGACACATTCAGCTCAAATGTACAATCATGCGCTAAAAACGCATTTAAAGCAATAAAAAGTTGATTATGGCTGTCAAACCTAAACCAAACGTTGTGCACTCAAATCTTTTGCTGTATTTAGTTTATTTTGGCATCCGGATGATGATTCTAGCATGAAATTGCTTGGGCACCTGTTAATTTTTAAGATTTTGACACATTCAGCTCAAATGTACAATCATGCGCTAAAAACGCATTTAAAGCAATAAAAAGGTGATTATGGCTGTCAAACCTAAACCAAACGTTGTGCACTCAAATCTTTTGCTGTATTTAGTTTATTTTGGCATCCGGATGATGATTCTACCATGAAATTGCTTGGGCACCTGTTAATTTTTAAGATTTTGACACATTCAGCTCAAATGTACACAATTGCTGATTATGGCTGTCAAATCTAAACCAAACGTTGTGCACTCAAATCTTTTGCTGTATTTAGTTTATTTTGGCATCCGGATGATGATTCTAGCATGAAATTGCTTGGGCACCTGTTAATTTTTAAGATTTTGACACATTCAGCTCAAATGTACAGAATTGCTGATTATGGCTGTCAAATCTAAACCAAACGTTGTGCACTCAAATCTTTTGCTGTATTTTGTTTATTTTGGCATCCGGATGATGATTCTAGCATGAAATTGCTTGGGCACCTGTTAATTTTTAAGATTTTGACACATTCAGCTCAAATGTACAATCATGCGCTAAAAACGCATTTAAAGCAATAAAAAGGTGATTATGGCTGTCAAACCTAAACCAAACGTTGTTGCACTAAAATCTTTTGCTGCATATTGTTTTATTTTGGCATCCGGGATGATGATTCTAGCATGAAATTGCTTGGGCACCTGTTAATTTTTAAGATTTTGACACATTCAGCTCAAATGTACACAATTGCTGATTATGGCTGTCAAATCTAAACCAAACGTTGTGCACTCAAATCTTTTGCTGTATTTAGTTTATTTTGGCATCCGGATGATGATTCTAGCATGAAATTGCTTGGGCACCTGTTAATTTTTAAGATTTTGACACATTCAGCTCAAATGTACAATCATGCGCTAAAAACGCATTTAAAGCAATAAAAAGGTGATTATGGCTGTCAAACCTAAACCAAACGTTGTGCACTCAAAATCTTTTGCTGTATTTAGTTTATTTTGGCATCCGGATGATGATTCTACCATGAAATTGCTTGGGCACCTGTTAATTTTTAAGATTTTGACACATTCAGCTCAAATGTACACAATTGCTGATTATGGCTGTCAAATCTAAACCAAACGTTGTGCACTCAAATCTTTTGCTGTATTTAGTTTATTTTTGGCATCCGGATGATGATTCTAGCATGAAATTGCTTGGGGCACCTGTTAATTTTTAAGATTTTGACACATTCAGCTCAAATGTACAGAATTGCTGATTATGGCTGTCAAAATCTAAACCAAACGTTGTGCACTCAAATCTTTTGCTGTATTTAGTTTATTTTGGCATCCGGATGATGATTCTAGCATGAAATTGCTTGGGCACCTGTTAATTTTTAAGATTTTGACACATTCAGCTCAAATGTACAATCATGCGCTACAAACGCATTTAAAGCAATAAAAATGTGATTATGGCTGTCAAACCTAAACCAAACCGTGCACTCAAATCTTTTGCTGTATTTAGTTTATTTTGGCATCCGGATGATGATTCTAGCATGAAATTGCTTGGGCACCTGTTAATTTTTAAGATTTTGACACATTCAGCTCAAATGTACAGAATTGCTGATTATGGCTGTCAAATCTAAACCAAACGTTGTGCACTAAAATCTTTTGCTGTATTTTGTTTATTTTGGCATCCGGATGATGATTCTAGCATGAAATTGCTTGGGCACCTGTTAATTTTTAAGATTTTGACACATTCAGCTCAAATGTACAATCATGCGCTAAAAACGCATTTAAAGCAATAAAAAGGTGATTATGGCTGTCAAACCTAAACCAAACGTTGTGCACTCAAATCTTTTGCTGTATTTAGTTTATTTTGGCATCCGGATGATGATTCTAGCATGAAATTGTTTGGGCACCTGCTTAATTTTTAAGATTTTGACACATTCAGCTCAAATGTACACAATTGCTGATTATGGCTGTCAAATCTAAACCAAACGTTGTGCACTCAAATCTTTTGCTGTATTTAGTTTATTTTGGCATCCGGATGTTGATTCTAGCATGAAATTGCTTGGGCACCTGTTAATTTTTAAGATTTTGACACATTCAGCTCAAATGTACAATCATGCGCTAAAAACGCATTTAAAGCAATAAAAAGGTGATTATGGCTGTCAAACCTAAACCAAACGTTGTGCACTCAAATCTTTTGCTGTATTTAGTTTATTTTGGCATCCGGATGATGATTCTAGCATGAAATTGCTTGGGCACCTGTTAATTTTTAAGATTTTGACACATTCAGCTCAAATGTACACAATTGCTGATTATGGCTGTCAAATCTAAACCAAACGTTGTGCACTCAAATCTTTTGCTGTATTTAGTTTATTTTGGCATCCGGATGATGATTCTAGCATGAAATTGCTTGGGCACCTGTTAATTTTTAAGATTTTGACACTTCAGCTCAAATGTACAGAATTGCTGATTATGGCTGTCAAATCTAAACCAAACGTTGTGCACTAAAATCTTTTGCTGTATTTTGTTTATTTTGGCATCCGGATGATGATTCTAGCATGAAATTGCTTGGGCACCTGTTAATTTTTAAGATTTTGACACATTCAGCTCAAATGTACAATCATGCGCTAAAAACGCATTTAAAGCAATAAAAAGGTGATTATGGCTGTCAAACCTAAACCAAACGTTGTGCACTCAAATCTTTTGCTGTATTTAGTTTATTTTGGCATCCGGATGATGATTCTAGCATGAAATTGCTTGGGCACCTGTTAATTTTTAAGATTTTGACACATTCAGCTCAAATGTACACAATTGCTGATTATGGCTGTCAAATCTAAACCAAACGTTGTGCACTCAAATCTTTTGCTGTATTTAGTTTATTTTGGCATCCGGATGATGATTCTAGCATGAAATTGCTTGGGCACCTGTTAATTTTTAAGATTTTGACACATTCAGCTCAAATGTACAATCATGCGCTAAAAACGCATTTAAAGCAATAAAAAGGTGATTATGGCTGTCAAACCTAAACCAAACGTTGTGCACTCAAATCTTTTGCTGTATTTAGTTTATTTTGGCATCCGGATGATGATTCTAGCATGAAATTGCTTGGGCACCTGTTAATTTTTAAGATTTTGACACATTCAGCTCAAATGTACAATCATGCGCTAAAAACGCATTTAAAGCAATAAAAAGGTGATTATGGCTGTCAAACCTAAACCAAACGTTGTGCACTAAAATCTTTTGCTGCATATTGTTTATTTTGGCATCCGGATGATGATTCTAGCATGAAATTGCTTGGGCACCTGTTAATTTTTAAGATTTTGACACATTCAGCTCAAATGTACACAATTGCTGATTATGGCTGTCAAATCTAAACCAAACGTTGTGCACTCAAATCTTTTGCTGTATTTAGTTTATTTTGGCATCCGGATGATGATTCTAGCATGAAATTGCTTGGGCACCTGTTAATTTTTAAGATTTTGACACATTCAGCTCAAATGTACAATCATGCGCTAAAAACGCATTTAAAGCAATAAAAAGGTGATTATGGCTGTCAAACCTAAACCAAACGTTGTGCACTCAAATCTTTTGCTGTATTTAGTTTATTTTGGCATCCGGATGATGATTCTACCATGAAATTGCTTGGGCACCTGTTAATTTTTAAGATTTTGACACATTCAGCTCAAATGTACACAATTGCTGATTATGGCTGTCAAATCTAAACCAAACGTTGTGCACTCAAATCTTTTGCTGTATTTAGTTTATTTTGGCATCCCGGATGATGATTCTAGCATGAAATTGCTTGGGCACCTGTTAATTTTTAAGATTTTGACACATTCAGCTCAAATGTACAGAATTGCTGATTATGGCTGTCAAATCTAAACCAAACGTTGTGCACTCAAATCTTTTGCTGTATTTAGTTTATTTTGGCATCCGGATGATGATTCTAGCATGAAATTGCTTGGGCACCTGTTAATTTTTAAGATTTTGACACATTCAGCTCAAATGTACAATCATGCGCTACAAACGCATTTAAAGCAATAAAAATGTGATTATGGCTGTCAAACCTAAACCAAACGTGCACTCAAATCTTTTGCTGTATTTAGTTTATTTTGGCATCCGGATGATGATTCTAGCATGAAATTGCTTGGGCACCTGTTAATTTTTAAGATTTTGACACATTCAGCTCAAATGTACAGAATTGCTGATTATGGCTGTCAAATCTAAACCAAACGTTGTGCACTAAAATCTTTTGCTGTATTTTGTTTATTTTGGCATCCGGATGATGATTCTAGCATGAAATTGCTTGGGGCACCTGTTAATTTTAAGATTTTGACACATTCAGCTCAAATGTACAATCATGCGCTAAAAACGCATTTAAAGCAATAAAAAGTTGATTATGGCTGTCAAACCTAAACCAAACGTTGTGCACTCAAATCTTTTGCTGTATTTAGTTTATTTTGGCATCCGGATGATGATTCTAGCATGAAATTGCTTGGGCACCTGTTAATTTTTAAGATTTTGACACATTCAGCTCAAATGTACACAATTGCTGATTATGGCTGTCAAATCTAAACCAAACGTTGTGCACTCAAATCTTTTGCTGTATTTAGTTTATTTTGGCATCCGGATGATGATTCTAGCATGAAATTGCTTGGGCACCTGTTAATTTTTAAGATTTTGACACATTCAGCTCAAATTACAATCATGCGCTAAAAACGCATTTAAAGCAATAAAAAGGTGATTATGGCTGTCAAACCTAAACCAAACGTTGTGCACTCAAATCTTTTGCTGTATTTAGTTTATTTTGGCATCCGGATGATGATTCTAGCATGAAATTGTTTGGGCACCTGTTAATTTTTAAGATTTTGACACATTCAGCTCAAATGTACACAATTGCTGATTATGGCTGTCAAATCTAAACCAAACGTTGTGCACTCAAATCTTTTGCTGTATTTAGTTTATTTTGGCATCCGGATGTTGATTCTAGCATGAAATTGCTTGGGCACCTGTTAATTTTTAAGATTTTGACACATTCAGCTCAAATGTACAATCATGCGCTAAAAACGCATTTAAAGCAATAAAAAGGTGATTATGGCTGTCAAACCTAAACCAAACGTTGTGCACTCAAATCTTTTGCTGTATTTAGTTTATTTTGGCATCCGGATGATGATTCTAGCATGAAATTGCTTGGGCACCTGTTAATTTTTAAGATTTTGACACATTCAGCTCAAATGTACAGAATTGCTGATTATGGCTGTCAAATCTAAACCAAACGTTGTGCACTCAAATCTTTTGCTGTATTTAGTTTATTTTGGCATCCGGATGATGATTCTAGCATGAAATTGCTTGGGCACCTGTTAATTTTTAAGATTTTGACACATTCAGCTCAAATGTACAATCATGCGCTAAAAACGCATTTAAAGCAATAAAAAGGTGATTATGGCTGTCAAACCTAAACCAAACGTTGTGCACTCAAATCTTTTGCTGTATTTAGTTTATTTTGGCATCCGGATGAGGATTCTAGCATGAAATTGCTTGGGCACCTGTTAATTTTTAAGATTTTGACACATTCAGCTCAAATGTACAATCATGCGCTAAAAACGCATTTAAAGCAATAAAAAGGTGATTATGGCTGTCAAACCTAAACCAAACGTTGTGCACTCAAATCTTTTGCTGTATTTAGTTTATTTTGGCATCCGGATGATGATTCTACCATGAAATTGCTTGGGCACCTGTTAATTTTTAAGATTTTGACACATTCAGCTCAAATGTACAGAATTGCTGATTATGGCTGTCAAATCTAAACCAAACGTTGTACACTGAAATCTTTTGCTGTATTTAGTTTATTTTGGCATCCGGATGATGATTCTAGCATGAAATTGCTTGGGCACCTGTTAATTTTTAAGATTTTGACACATTCAGCTCAAATGTACACAATTGCTGATTATGGCTGTCAAATCTAAACCAAACGTTGTACACTCAAATCTTTTGCTGTATTTAGTTTATTTTGGCATCCGGATGATGATTCTAGCATGAAATTGCTTGGGCACCTGTTAATTTTTAAGATTTTGACACATTCAGCTCAAATGTACAATCATGCGCTACAAACGCATTTAAAGCAATAAAAAGGTGATTATGGCTGTCAAACCTAAACCAAACGTGCACTCAAATCTTTTGCTGTATTTAGTTTATTTTGGCATCTGGATGATGATTCTAGCATGAAATTGCTTGGGCACCTGTTAATTTTTAAGATTTTGACACATTCAGCTCAAATGTACAGAATTGCTGATTATGGCTGTCAAATCTAAACCAAACGTTGTGCACTAAAATCTTTTGCTGTATTTTGTTTATTTTGGCATCCGGATGATGATTCTAGCATGAAATTGCTTGGGCACCTGTTAATTTTTAAGATTTTGACACATTCAGCTCAAATGTACAATCATGCGCTAAAAACGCATTTAAAGCAATAAAAAGTTGATTATGGCTGTCAAACCTAAACCAAACGTTGTGCACTCAAATCTTTTGCTGTATTTAGTTTATTTTGGCATCCGGATGATGATTCTAGCATGAAATTGCTTGGGCACCTGTTAATTTTTAAGATTTTGACACATTCAGCTCAAATGTACACAATTGCTGATTATGGCTGTCAAATCTAAACCAAACGTTGTGCACTCAAATCTTTTGCTGTATTTAGTTTATTTTGGCATCCGGATGATGATTCTAGCATGAAATTGCTTGGGCACCTGTTAATTTTTAAGATTTTGACACATTCAGCTCAAATTACAATCATGCGCTAAAAACGCATTTAAAGCAATAAAAAGGTGATTATGGCTGTCAAACCTAAACCAAACGTTGTGCACTCAAATCTTTTGCTGTATTTAGTTTATTTTGGCATCCGGATGATGATTCTACCATGAAATTGCTTGGGCACCTGTTAATTTTTAAGATTTTGACACATTCAGCTCAAATGTACACAATTGCTGATTATGGCTGTCAAATCTAAACCAAACGTTGTGCACTCAAATCTTTTGCTGTATTTAGTTTATTTTGGCATCCGGATGATGATTCTAGCATGAAATTGCTTGGGCACCTGTTAATTTTTAAGATTTTGACACATTCAGCTCAAATGTACAATCATGCGCTAAAAACGCATTTAAAGCAATAAAAAGGTGATTATGGCTGTCAAACCTAAACCAAACGTTGTGCACTCAAATCTTTTGCTGTATTTAGTTTATTTTGGCATCCGGATGATGATTCTACCATGAAATTGCTTGGGCACCTGTTAATTTTTAAGATTTTGACACATTCAGCTCAAATGTACACAATTGCTGATTATGGCTGTCAAATCTAAACCAAACGTTGTGCACTCAAATCTTTTGCTGTATTTAGTTTATTTTGGCATCCGGATGATGATTCTAGCATGAAATTGCTTGGGCACCTGTTAATTTTTAAGATTTTGACACATTCAGCTCAAATGTACACAATTGCTGATTATGGCTGTCAAATCTAAACCAAACGTTGTACACTCAAATCTTTTGCTGTATTTAGTTTATTTTGGCATCCGGATGATGATTCTAGCATGAAATTGCTTGGGCACCTGTTAATTTTTAAGATTTTGACACATTCAGCTCAAATGTACAATCATGCGCTACAAACGCATTTAAAGCAATAAAAAGGTGATTATGGCTGTCAAACCTAAACCAAACGTGCACTCAAATCTTTTGCTGTATTTAGTTTATTTTGGCATCCGGATGATGATTCTAGCATGAAATTGCTTGGGCACCTGTTAATTTTTAAGATTTTGACACATTCAGCTCAAATGTACAGAATTGCTGATTATGGCTGTCAAATCTAAACCAAACGTTGTGCACTAAAATCTTTTGCTGTATTTTGTTTATTTTGGCATCCGGATGATGATTCTAGCATGAAATTGCTTGGGCACCTGTTAATTTTTAAGATTTTGACACATTCAGCTCAAATGTACAATTATGCGCTAAAAACGCATTTAAAGCAATAAAAAGGTGATTATGGCTGTCAAACCTAAACCAAACGTTGTGCACTCAAATCTTTTGCTGTATTTAGTTTATTTTGGCATCCGGATGATGATTCTAGCATGAAATTGCTTGGGCACCTGTTAATTTTTAAGATTTTGACACATTCACCTCAAATGTACAATCATGCGCTAAAAACGCATTTAAAGCAATAAAAAGGTGATTATGGCTGTCAAACCTAAACCAAACGTTGTGCACTCAAATCTTTTGCTGTATTTAGTTTATTTTGGCATCCGGATGATGATTCTAGCATGAAATTGCTTGGGCACCTGTTAATTTTTAAGATTTTGACACATTCAGCTCAAATGTACACAATTGCTGATTATGGCTGTCAAATCTAAACCAAACGTTGTACACTCAAATCTTTTGCTGTATTTAGTTTATTTTGGCATCCGGATGATGATTCTAGCATGAAATTGCTTGGGCACCTGTTAATTTTTAAGATTTTGACACATTCAGCTCAAATGTACAATCATGCGCTACAAACGCATTTAAAGCAATAAAAAGGTGATTATGGCTGTCAAACCTAAACCAAACGTGCACTCAAATCTTTTGCTGTATTTAGTTTATTTTGGCATCCGGATGATGATTCTAGCATGAAATTGCTTGGGCACCTGTTAATTTTTAAGATTTTGACACATTCAGCTCAAA
Source organism: Festucalex cinctus (assembly GCF_051991245.1). Lineage (NCBI taxonomy): Eukaryota > Metazoa > Chordata > Actinopteri > Syngnathiformes > Syngnathidae > Festucalex > Festucalex cinctus. The sequence continues at coordinate 112,366 of NW_027520307.1, read as the reverse complement.
TGTACACAATTGCTGATTATGGCTGTCAAATCTAAACCAAACGTTGTGCACTCAAATCTTTTGCTGTATTTAGTTTATTTTGGCATCCGGATGATGATTCTAGCATGAAATTGCTTGGGCACCTGTTAATTTTTAAGATTTTGACACATTCAGCTCAAATGTACAATCATGCGCTAAAAACGCATTTAAAGCAATAAAAAGGTGATTATGGCTGTCAAACCTAAACCAAACGTTGTGCACTCAAATCTTTTGCTGTATTTAGTTTATTTTGGCATCCGGATGATGATTCTAGCATGAAATTGCTTGGGCACCTGTTAATTTTTAAGATTTTGACACATTCAGCTCAAATGTACAATCATGCGCTAAAAACGCATTTAAAGCAATAAAAAGGTGATTATGGCTGTCAAACCTAAACCAAACGTTGTGCACTCAAATCTTTTGCTGTATTTAGTTTATTTTGGCATCCGGATGATGATTCTAGCATGAAATTGCTTGGGCACCTGTTAATTTTTAAGATTTTGACACATTCAGCTCAAATGTACACAATTGCTGATTATGGCTGTCAAATCTAAACCAAACGTTGTGCACTCAAATCTTTTGCTGTATTTAGTTTATTTTGGCATCCGGATGATGATTCTAGCATGAAATTGCTTGGGCACCTGTTAATTTTTAAGATTTTGACACATTCAGCTCAAATGTACAATTATGCGCTAAAAACGCATTTAAAGCAATAAAAAGGTGATTATGGCTGTCAAACCTAAACCAAACTTTGTGCACTCAAATCTTTTGCTGTATTTAGTTTATTTTGGCATCCGGATGATGATTCTAGCATGAAATTGCTTGGGCACCTGTTAATTTTTAAGATTTTGACACATTCAGCTCAAATGTACAATCATGCGCTAAAAACGCATTTAAAGCAATAAAAAGGTGATTATGGCTGTCAAACCTAAACCAAACGTTGTGCACTCAAATCTTTTGCTGTATTTAGTTTATTTTGGCATCCGGATGATGATTCTAGCATGAAATTGCTTGGGTACCTGTTAATTTTTAAGATTTTGACACATTCAGCTCAAATGTACAATCATGCGCTAAAAACGCATTTAAAGCAATAAAAAGGTGATTATGGCTGTCAAACCTAAACCAAACGTTGTGCACTCAAATCTTTTGCTGTATTTAGTTTATTTTGGCATCCGGATGATGATTCTAGCATGAAATTGCTTGGGTACCTGTTAATTTTTAAGATTTTGACACATTCAGCTCAAATGTACACAATTGCTGATTATGGCTGTCAAATCTAAACCAAACGTTGTGCACTCAAATCTTTTGCTGTATTTAGTTTATTTTGGCATCCGGATGATGATTCTAGCATGAAATTGCTTGGGCACCTGTTAATTTTTAAGATTTTGACACATTCAGCTCAAATGTACAATCATGCGCTAAAAACGCATTTAAAGCAATAAAAAGGTGATTATGGCTGTCAAACCTAAACCAAACGTTGTGCACTCAAATCTTTTGCTGTATTTAGTTTATTTTGGCATCCGGATGATGATTCTAGCATGAAATTGCTTGGGCACCTGTTAATTTTTAAGATTTTGACACATTCAGCTCAAATGTACACAATTGCTGATTATGGCTGTCAAATCTAAACCAAACGTTGTGCACTCAAATCTTTTGCTGTATTTAGTTTATTTTGGCATCCGGATGATGATTCTAGCATGAAATTGCTTGGGCACCTGTTAATTTTTAAGATTTTGACACATTCAGCTCAAATGTACAATTATGCGCTAAAAACGCATTTAAAGCAATAAAAAGGTGATTATGGCTGTCAAACCTAAACCAAACTTTGTGCACTCAAATCTTTTGCTGTATTTAGTTTATTTTGGCATCCGGATGATGATTCTAGCATGAAATTGCTTGGGCACCTGTTAATTTTTAAGATTTTGACACATTCAGCTCAAATGTACAATCATGCGCTAAAAACGCATTTAAAGCAATAAAAAGGTGATTATGGCTGTCAAACCTAAACCAAACGTTGTGCACTCAAATCTTTTGCTGTATTTAGTTTATTTTGGCATCCGGATGATGATTCTAGCATGAAATTGCTTGGGTACCTGTTAATTTTTAAGATTTTGACACATTCAGCTCAAATGTACAATCATGCGCTAAAAACGCATTTAAAGCAATAAAAAGGTGATTATGGCTGTCAAACCTAAACCAAACGTGCACTCAAATCTTTTGCTGTATTTAGTTTATTTTGGCATCCGGATGATGATTCTAGCATGAAATTGCTTGGGTACCTGTTAATTTTTAAGATTTTGACACATTCAGCTCAAATGTACACAATTGCTGATTATGGCTGTCAAATCTAAACCAAACGTTGTGCACTCAAATCTTTTGCTGTATTTAGTTTATTTTGGCATCCGGATGATGATTCTAGCATGAAATTGCTTGGGCACCTGTTAATTTTTAAGATTTTGACACATTCAGCTCAAATGTACAATTATGCGCTAAAAACGCATTTAAAGCAATAAAAAGGTGATTATGGCTGTCAAACCTAAACCAAACGTTGTGCACTCAAACCTTTTGCTGTATTTAGTTTATTTTGGCATCCGGATGATGATTCTAGCATGAAATTGCTTGGGCACCTGTTAATTTTTAAGATTTTGACACATTCACCTCAAATGTACAATCATGCGCTAAAAACGCATTTAAAGCAATAAAAAGGTGATTATGGCTGTCAAACCTAAACCAAACGTTGTGCACTCAAATCTTTTGCTGTATTTAGTTTATTTTGGCATCCGGATGATGATTCTAGCATGAAATTGCTTGGGCACCTGTTATTTTTTAAGATTTTGACACATTCAGCTCAAATGTACAATCATGCGCTAAAAACGCATTTAAAGCAATAAAAAGGTGATTATGGCTGTCAAACCTAAACCAAACGTTGTGCACTCAAATCTTTTGCTGTATTTAGTTTATTTTGGCATCCGGATGATGATTCTACCATGAAATTGCTTGGGCACCTGTTAATTTTTAAGATTTTGACACATTCAGCTCAAATGTACACAATTGCTGATTATGGCTGTCAAATCTAAACCAAACGTTGTGCACTCAAATCTTTTGCTGTATTTAGTTTATTTTGGCATCCGGATGATGATTCTAGCATGAAATTGCTTGGGCACCTGTTAATTTTTAAGATTTTGACACATTCAGCTCAAATGTACAATCATGCGCTAAAAACGCATTTAAAGCAATAAAAAGGTGATTATGGCTGTCAAACCTAAACCAAACGTTGTGCACTCAAATCTTTTGCTGTATTTAGTTTATTTTGGCATCCGGATGATGATTCTACCATGAAATTGCTTGGGCACCTGTTAATTTTTAAGATTTTGACACATTCAGCTCAAATGTACACAATTGCTGATTATGGCTGTCAAATCTAAACCAAACGTTGTGCACTCAAATCTTTTGCTGTATTTAGTTTATTTTGGCATCCGGATGATGATTCTAGCATGAAATTGCTTGGGCACCTGTTAATTTTTAAGATTTTGACACATTCAGCTCAAATGTACACAATTGCTGATTATGGCTGTCAAATCTAAACCAAACGTTGTACACTCAAATCTTTTGCTGTATTTAGTTTATTTTGGCATCCGGATGATGATTCTAGCATGAAATTGCTTGGGCACCTGTTAATTTTTAAGATTTTGACACATTCAGCTCAAATGTACAATCATGCGCTACAAACGCATTTAAAGCAATAAAAAGGTGATTATGGCTGTCAAACCTAAACCAAACGTGCACTCAAATCTTTTGCTGTATTTAGTTTATTTTGGCATCCGGATGATGATTCTAGCATGAAATTGCTTGGGCACCTGTTAATTTTTAAGATTTTGACACATTCAGCTCAAATGTACAGAATTGCTGATTATGGCTGTCAAATCTAAACCAAACGTTGTGCACTAAAATCTTTTGCTGTATTTTGTTTATTTTGGCATCCGGATGATGATTCTAGCATGAAATTGCTTGGGCACCTGTTAATTTTTAAGATTTTGACACATTCAGCTCAAATGTACAATTATGCGCTAAAAACGCATTTAAAGCAATAAAAAGGTGATTATGGCTGTCAAACCTAAACCAAACGTTGTGCACTCAAATCTTTTGCTGTATTTAGTTTATTTTGGCATCCGGATGATGATTCTAGCATGAAATTGCTTGGGCACCTGTTAATTTTTAAGATTTTGACACATTCACCTCAAATGTACAATCATGCGCTAAAAACGCATTTAAAGCAATAAAAAGGTGATTATGACTGTCAAACCTAAACCAAACGTTGTGCACTCAATTCTTTTGCTGTATTTAGTTTATTTTGGCATCCGGATGATGATTCTAGCATGAAATTGCTTGGGCACCTGTTAATTTTTAAGATTTTGACACATTCAGCTCAAATGTACACAATTGCTGATTATGGCTGTCAAATCTAAACCAAACGTTGTGCACTCAAATCTTTTGCTGTATTTAGTTTATTTTGGCATCCGGATGATGATTCTAGCATGAAATTGCTTGGGCACCTGTTAATTTTTAAGATTTTGACACATTCAGCTCAAATGTACAATCATGCGCTAAAAACGCATTTAAAGCAATAAAAAGGTGATTATGGCTGTCAAACCTAAACCAAACGTTGTGCACTCAAATCTTTTGCTGTATTTAGTTTATTTTGGCATCCGGATGATGATTCTACCATGAAATTGCTTGGGCACCTGTTAATTTTTAAGATTTTGACACATTCAGCTCAAATGTACACAATTGCTGATTATGGCTGTCAAATCTAAACCAAACGTTGTGCACTCAAATCTTTTGCTGTATTTAGTTTATTTTGGCATCCGGATGATGATTCTAGCATGAAATTGCTTGGGCACCTGTTAATTTTTAAGATTTTGACACATTCAGCTCAAATGTACAATCATGCGCTAAAAACGCATTTAAAGCAATAAAAAGGTGATTATGGCTGTCAAACCTAAACCAAACGTTGTGCACTCAAATCTTTTGCTGTATTTAGTTTATTTTGGCATCCGGATGATGATTCTACCATGAAATTGCTTGGGCACCTGTTAATTTTTAAGATTTTGACACATTCAGCTCAAATGTACACAATTGCTGATTATGGCTGTCAAATCTAAACCAAACGTTGTGCACTCAAATCTTTTGCTGTATTTAGTTTATTTTGGCATCCGGATGATGATTCTAGCATGAAATTGCTTGGGCACCTGTTAATTTTTAAGATTTTGACACATTCAGCTCAAATGTACAATCATGCGCTAAAAACGCATTTAAAGCAATAAAAAGGTGATTATGGCTGTCAAACCTAAACCAAACGTTGTGCACTCAAATCTTTTGCTGTATTTAGTTTATTTTGGCATCCGGATGATGATTCTACCATGAAATTGCTTGGGCACCTGTTAATTTTTAAGATTTTGACACATTCAGCTCAAATGTACACAATTGCTGATTATGGCTGTCAAATCTAAACCAAACGTTGTGCACTCTAATCTTTTGCTGTATTTAGTTTATTTTGGCATCCGGATGATGATTCTAGCATGAAATTGCTTGGGCACCTGTTAATTTTTAAGATTTTGACACATTCAGCTCAAATGTACACAATTGCTGATTATGGCTGTCAAATCTAAACCAAACGTTGTACACTCAAATCTTTTGCTGTATTTAGTTTATTTTGGCATCCGGATGATGATTCTAGCATGAAATTGCTTGGGCACCTGTTAATTTTTAAGATTTTGACACATTCAGCTCAAATGTACAATCATGCGCTACAAACGCATTTAAAGCAATAAAAAGGTGATTATGGCTGTCAAACCTAAACCAAACGTGCACTCAAATCTTTTGCTGTATTTAGTTTATTTTGGCATCCGGATGATGATTCTAGCATGAAATTGCTTGGGCACCTGTTAATTTTTAAGATTTTGACACATTCAGCTCAAATGTACAGAATTGCTGATTATGGCTGTCAAATCTAAACCAAACGTTGTGCACTAAAATCTTTTGCTGTATTTTGTTTATTTTGGCATCCGGATGATGATTCTAGCATGAAATTGCTTGGGCACCTGTTAATTTTTAAGATTTTGACACATTCAGCTCAAATGTACAATCATGCGCTAAAAACGCATTTAAAGCAATAAAAAGGTGATTATGGCTGTCAAACCTAAACCAAACGTTGTGCACTCAAATCTTTTGCTGTATTTAGTTTATTTTGGCATCCGGATGATGATTCTAGCATGAAATTGCTTGGGCACCTGTTAATTTTTAAGATTTTGACACATTCAGCTCAAATGTACAATCATGCGCTAAAAACGCATTTAAAGCAATAAAAAGGTGATTATGGCTGTCAAACCTAAACCAAACGTTGTGCACTCAAATATTTTGCTGTATTTAGTTTATTTTGGCATCCGGATGATGATTCTAGCATGAAATTGCTTGGGCACCTGTTAATTTTTAAGATTTTGACACATTCAGCTCAAATGTACAATCATGCGCTAAAAACGCATTTAAAGCAATAAAAAGGTGATTATGGCTGTCAAACCTAAACCAAACGTTGTGCACTAAAATCTTTTGCTGCATTTTGTTTATTTTGGCATCCGGATGATGATTCTAGCATGAAATTGCTTGGGCACCTGTTAATTTTTAAGATTTTGACACATTCAGCTCAAATGTACACAATTGCTGATTATGGCTGTCAAATCTAAACCAAACGTTGTGCACTCAAATCTTTTGCTGTATTTAGTTTATTTTGGCATCCGGATGATGATTCTAGCATGAAATTGCTTGGGCACCTGTTAATTTTTAAGATTTTGACACATTCAGCTCAAATGTACAATCATGCGCTAAAAACGCATTTAAAGCAATAAAAAGGTGATTATGGCTGTCAAACCTAAAACAAACGTTGTGCACTCAAATCTTTTGCTGTATTTAGTTTATTTTGGCATCCGGAGGATGATTCTACCATGAAATTGCTTGGGCACCTGTTAATTTTTAAGATTTTGACACATTCAGCTCAAATGTACACAATTGCTGATTATGGCTGTCAAATCTAAACCAAACGTTGTGCACTCAAATCTTTTGCTGTATTTAGTTTATTTTGGCATCCGGATGATGATTCTAGCATGAAATTGCTTGGGCACCTGTTAATTTTTAAGATTTTGACACATTCAGCTCAAATGTACAGAATTGCTGATTATGGCTGTCAAATCTAAACCAAACGTTGTGCACTCAAATCTTTTGCTGTATTTAGTTTATTTTGGCATCCGGATGATGATTCTAGCATGAAATTGCTTGGGCACCTGTTAATTTTTAAGATTTTGACACATTCAGCTCAAATGTACAATCATGCGCTACAAACGCATTTAAAGCAATAAAAAGGTGATTATGGCTGTCAAACCTAAACCAAACGTGCACTCAAATCTTTTGCTGTATTTAGTTTATTTTGGCATCCGGATGATGATTCTAGCATGAAATTGCTTGGGCACCTGTTAATTTTTAAGATTTTGACACATTCAGCTCAAATGTACAGAATTGCTGATTATGGCTGTCAAATCTAAACCAAACGTTGTGCACTAAAATCTTTTGCTGTATTTTGTTTATTTTGGCATCCGGATGATGATTCTAGCATGAAATTGCTTGGGCACCTGTTAATTTTTAAGATTTTGACACATTCAGCTCAAATGTACAATCATGCGCTAAAAACGCATTTAAAGCAATAAAAAGTTGATTATGGCTGTCAAACCTAAACCAAACGTTGTGCACTCAAATCTTTTGCTGTATTTAGTTTATTTTGGCATCCGGATGATGATTCTAGCATGAAATTGCTTGGGCACCTGTTAATTTTTAAGATTTTGACACATTCAGCTCAAATGTACAATCATGCGCTAAAAACGCATTTAAAGCAATAAAAAGGTGATTATGGCTGTCAAACCTAAACCAAACGTTGTGCACTCAAATCTTTTGCTGTATTTAGTTTATTTTGGCATCCGGATGATGATTCTAGCATGAAATTGCTTGGGTACCTGTTAATTTTTAAGATTTTGACACATTCAGCTCAAATGTACAATCATGCGCTAAAAACGCATTTAAAGCAATAAAAAGGTGATTATGGCTGTCAAACCTAAACCAAACGTTGTGCACTCAAATCTTTTGCTGTATTTAGTTTATTTTGGCATCCGGATGATGATTCTAGCATGAAATTGCTTGGGTACCTGTTAATTTTTAAGATTTTGACACATTCAGCTCAAATGTACACAATTGCTGATTATGGCTGTCAAATCTAAACCAAACGTTGTGCACTCAAATCTTTTGCTGTATTTAGTTTATTTTGGCATCCGGATGATGATTCTAGCATGAAATTGCTTGGGCACCTGTTAATTTTTAAGCTTTTGACACATTCACCTCAAATGTACAATCATGCGCTAAAAACGCATTTAAAGCAATAAAAAGGTGATTATGACTGTCAAACCTAAACCAAACGTTGTGCACTAAAATCTTTTGCTGTATTTAGTTTATTTTGGCATCCGGATGATGATTCTAGCATGAAATTGCTTGGGCACCTGTTAATTTTTAAGATTTTGACACATTCAGCTCAAATGTACACAATTGCTGATTATGGCTGTCAAATCTAAACCAAACGTTGTGCACTCAAATCTTTTGCTGTATTTAGTTTATTTTGGCATCCGGATGATGATTCTAGCATGAAATTGCTTGGGCACCTGTTAATTTTTAAGATTTTGACACATTCAGCTCAAATGTACAATCATGCGCTAAAAACGCATTTAAAGCAATAAAAAGGTGATTATGGCTGTCAAACCTAAACCAAACGTTGTGCACTCAAATCTTTTGCTGTATTTAGTTTATTTTGGCATCCGGATGATGATTCTACCATGAAATTGCTTGGGCACCTGTTAATTTTTAAGATTTTGACACATTCAGCTCAAATGTACACAATTGCTGATTATGGCTGTCAAATCTAAACCAAACGTTGTGCACTCAAATCTTTTGCTGTATTTAGTTTATTTTGGCATCCGGATGATGATTCTAGCATGAAATTGCTTGGGCACCTGTTAATTTTTAAGATTTTGACACATTCAGCTCAAATGTACAATCATGCGCTAAAAACGCATTTAAAGCAATAAAAAGGTGAATATGGCTGTCAAACCTAAACCAAACGTTGTGCACTCAAATCTTTTGCTGTATTTAGTTTATTTTGGCATCCGGATGATGATTCTACCATGAAATTGCTTGGGCACCTGTTAATTTTTAAGATTTTGACACATTCAGCTCAAATGTACACAATTGCTGATTATGGCTGTCAAATCTAAACCAAACGTTGTGCACTCAAATCTTTTGCTGTATTTAGTTTATTTTGGCATCCGGATGATGATTCTAGCATGAAATTGCTTGGGCACCTGTTAATTTTTAAGATTTTGACACATTCAGCTCAAATGTACACAATTGCTGATTATGGCTGTCAAATCTAAACCAAACGTTGTACACTCAAATCTTTTGCTGTATTTAGTTTATTTTGGCATCCGGATGATGATTCTAGCATGAAATTGCTTGGGCACCTGTTAATTTTTAAGATTTTGACACATTCAGCTCAAATGTACAATCATGCGCTACAAACGCATTTAAAGCAATAAAAAGGTGATTATGGCTGTCAAACCTAAACCAAACGTGCACTCAAATCTTTTGCTGTATTTAGTTTATTTTGGCATCCGGATGATGATTCTAGCATGAAATTGCTTGGGCACCTGTTAATTTTTAAGATTTTGACACATTCAGCTCAAATGTACAGAATTGCTGATTATGGCTGTCAAATCTAAACCAAACGTTGTGCACTAAAATCTTTTGCTGTATTTTGTTTATTTTGGCATCCGGATGATGATTCTAGCATGAAATTGCTTGGGCACCTGTTAATTTTTAAGATTTTGACACATTCAGCTCAAATGTACAATCATGCGCTAAAAACGCATTTAAAGCAATAAAAAGGTGATTATGGCTGTCAAACCTAAACCAAACGTTGTGCACTCAAATCTTTTGCTGTATTTAGTTTATTTTGGCATCCGGATGATGATTCTAGCATGAAATTGCTTGGGCACCTGTTAATTTTTAAGATTTTGACACATTCAGCTCAAATGTACACAATTGCTGATTATGGCTGTCAAATCTAAACCAAACGTTGTGCACTCAAATCTTTTGCTGTATTTAGTTTATTTTGGCATCCGGATGATGATTCTAGCATGAAATTGCTTGGGCACCTGTTAATTTTTAAGATTTTGACACATTCAGCTCAAATGTACAATCATGCGCTAAAAACGCATTTAAAGCAATAAAAAGGTGATTATGGCTGTCAAACCTAAACCAAACGTTGTGCACTCAAATCTTTTGCTGTATTTAGTTTATTTTGGCATCCGGATGATGATTCTAGCATGAAATTGCTTGGGCACCTGTTAATTTTTAAGATTTTGACACATTCAGCTCAAATGTACAATCATGCGCTAAAAACGCATTTAAAGCAATAAAAAGGTGATTATGGCTGTCAAACCTAAACCAAACGTTGTGCACTCAAATCTTTTGCTGCATATTGTTTATTTTGGCATCCGGATGATGATTCTAGCATGAAATTGCTTGGGCACCTGTTAATTTTTAAGATTTTGACACATTCAGCTCAAATGTACACAATTGCTGATTATGGCTGTCAAATCTAAACCAAACGTTGTGCACTCAAATCTTTTGCTGTATTTAGTTTATTTTGGCATCCGGATGATGATTCTAGCATGAAATTGCTTGGGCACCTGTTAATTTTTAAGATTTTGACACATTCAGCTCAAATGTACAATCATGCGCTAAAAACGCATTTAAAGCAATAAAAAGGTGATTATGGCTGTCAAACCTAAACCAAACGTTGTGCACTCAAATCTTTTGCTGTATTTAGTTTATTTTGGCATCCGGATGATGATTCTACCATGAAATTGCTTGGGCACCTGTTAATTTTTAAGATTTTGACACATTCAGCTCAAATGTACACAATTGCTGATTATGGCTGTCAAATCTAAACCAAACGTTGTGCACTCAAATCTTTTGCTGTATTTAGTTTATTTTGGCATCCGGATGATGATTCTAGCATGAAATTGCTTGGGCACCTGTTAATTTTTAAGATTTTGACACATTCAGCTCAAATGTACAATCATGCGCTAAAAACGCATTTAAAGCAATAAAAAGGTGAATATGGCTGTCAAACCTAAACCAAACGTTGTGCACTCAAATCTTTTGCTGTATTTAGTTTATTTTGGCATCCGGATGATGATTCTACCATGAAATTGCTTGGGCACCTGTTAATTTTTAAGATTTTGACACATTCAGCTCAAATGTACACAATTGCTGATTATGGCTGTCAAATCTAAACCAAACGTTGTGCACTCAAATCTTTTGCTGTATTTAGTTTATTTTGGCATCCGGATGATGATTCTAGCATGAAATTGCTTGGGCACCTGTTAATTTTTAAGATTTTGACACATTCAGCTCAAATGTACACAATTGCTGATTATGGCTGTCAAATCTAAACCAAACGTTGTACACTCAAATCTTTTGCTGTATTTAGTTTATTTTGGCATCCGGATGATGATTCTAGCATGAAATTGCTTGGGCACCTGTTAATTTTTAAGATTTTGACACATTCAGCTCAAATGTACAATCATGCGCTACAAACGCATTTAAAGCAATAAAAAGGTGATTATGGCTGTCAAACCTAAACCAAACGTGCACTCAAATCTTTTGCTGTATTTAGTTTATTTTGGCATCCGGATGATGATTCTAGCATGAAATTGCTTGGGCACCTGTTAATTTTTAAGATTTTGACACATTCAGCTCAAATGTACAGAATTGCTGATTATGGCTGTCAAATCTAAACCAAACGTTGTGCACTAAAATCTTTTGCTGTATTTTGTTTATTTTGGCATCCGGATGATGATTCTAGCATGAAATTGCTTGGGCACCTGTTAATTTTTAAGATTTTGACACATTCAGCTCAAATGTACAATCATGCGCTAAAAACGCATTTAAAGCAATAAAAAGGTGATTATGGCTGTCAAACCTAAACCAAACGTTGTGCACTCAAATCTTTTGCTGTATTTAGTTTATTTTGGCATCCGGATGATGATTCTAGCATGAAATTGCTTGGGCACCTGTTAATTTTTAAGATTTTGACACATTCAGCTCAAATGTACACAATTGCTGATTATGGCTGTCAAATCTAAACCAAACGTTGTGCACTCAAATCTTTTGCTGTATTTAGTTTATTTTGGCATCCGGATGATGATTCTAGCATGAAATTGCTTGGGCACCTGTTAATTTTTAAGATTTTGACACATTCAGCTCAAATGTACAATCATGCGCTAAAAACGCATTTAAAGCAATAAAAAGGTGATTATGGCTGTCAAACCTAAACCAAACGTTGTGCACTCAAATCTTTTGCTGCATATTGTTTATTTTGGCATCCGGATGATGATTCTAGCATGAAATTGCTTGGGCACCTGTTAATTTTTAAGATTTTGACACATTCAGCTCAAATGTACAATCATGCGCTAAAAACGCATTTAAAGCAATAAAAAGGTGATTATGGCTGTCAAACCTAAACCAAACGTTGTGCACTCAAATCTTTTGCTGTATTTAGTTTATTTTGGCATCCGGATGATGATTCTACCATGAAATTGCTTGGGCACCTCTTAATTTTTAAGATTTTGACACATTCAGCTCAAATGTACACAATTGCTGATTATGGCTGTCAAATCTAAACCAAACGTTGTGCACTCAAATCTTTTGCTGTATTTAGTTTATTTTGGCATCCGGATGATGATTCTAGCATGAAATTGCTTGGGCACCTGTTAATTTTTAAGATTTTGACACATTCAGCTCAAATGTACAATCATGCGCTAAAAACGCATTTAAAGCAATAAAAAGGTGAATATGGCTGTCAAACCTAAACCAAACGTTGTGCACTCAAATCTTTTGCTGTATTTAGTTTATTTTGGCATCCGGATGATGATTCTACCATGAAATTGCTTGGGCACCTGTTAATTTTTAAGATTTTGACACATTCAGCTCAAATGTACACAATTGCTGATTATGGCTGTCAAATCTAAACCAAACGTTGTGCACTCAAATCTTTTGCTGTATTTAGTTTATTTTGGCATCCGGATGATGATTCTAGCATGAAATTGCTTGGGCACCTGTTAATTTTTAAGATTTTGACACATTCAGCTCAAATGTACACAATTGCTGATTATGGCTGTCAAATCTAAACCAAACGTTGTACACTCAAATCTTTTGCTGTATTTAGTTTATTTTGGCATCCGGATGATGATTCTAGCATGAAATTGCTTGGGCACCTGTTAATTTTTAAGATTTTGACACATTCAGCTCAAATGTACAATCATGCGCTACAAACGCATTTAAAGCAATAAAAAGGTGATTATGGCTGTCAAACCTAAACCAAACGTGCACTCAAATCTTTTGCTGTATTTAGTTTATTTTGGCATCCGGATGATGATTCTAGCATGAAATTGCTTGGGCACCTGTTAATTTTTAAGATTTTGACACATTCAGCTCAAATGTACAGAATTGCTGATTATGGCTGTCAAATCTAAACCAAACGTTGTGCACTAAAATCTTTTGCTGTATTTTGTTTATTTTGGCATCCGGATGATGATTCTAGCATGAAATTGCTTGGGCACCTGTTAATTTTTAAGATTTTGACACATTCAGCTCAAATGTACAATCATGCGCTAAAAACGCATTTAAAGCAATAAAAAGGTGATTATGGCTGTCAAACCTAAACCAAACGTTGTGCACTCAAATCTTTTGCTGTATTTAGTTTATTTTGGCATCCGGATGATGATTCTAGCATGAAATTGCTTGGGCACCTGTTAATTTTTAAGATTTTGACACATTCAGCTCAAATGTACACAATTGCTGATTATGGCTGTCAAATCTAAACCAAACGTTGTGCACTCAAATCTTTTGCTGTATTTAGTTTATTTTGGCATCCGGATGATGATTCTAGCATGAAATTGCTTGGGCACCTGTTAATTTTTAAGATTTTGACACATTCAGCTCAAATGTACAATCATGCGCTAAAAACGCATTTAAAGCAATAAAAAGGTGATTATGGCTGTCAAACCTAAACCAAACGTTGTGCACTCAAATCTTTTGCTGTATTTAGTTTATTTTGGCATCCGGATGATGATTCTAGCATGAAATTGCTTGGGCACCTGTTAATTTTTAAGATTTTGACACATTCAGCTCAAATGTACAATCATGCGCTAAAAACGCATTTAAAGCAATAAAAAGGTGATTATGGCTGTCAAACCTAAACCAAACGTTGTGCACTAAAATCTTTTGCTGCATATTGTTTATTTTGGCATCCGGATGATGATTCTAGCATGAAATTGCTTGGGCACCTGTTAATTTTTAAGATTTTGACACATTCAGCTCAAATGTACACAATTGCTGATTATGGCTGTCAAATCTAAACCAAACGTTGTGCACTCAAATCTTTTGCTGTATTTAGTTTATTTTGGCATCCGGATGATGATTCTAGCATGAAATTGCTTGGGCACCTGTTAATTTTTAAGATTTTGACACATTCAGCTCAAATGTACAATCATGCGCTAAAAACGCATTTAAAGCAATAAAAAGGTGATTATGGCTGTCAAACCTAAACCAAACGTTGTGCACTCAAATCTTTTGCTGTATTTAGTTTATTTTGGCATCCGGATGATGATTCTACCATGAAATTGCTTGGGCACCTGTTAATTTTTAAGATTTTGACACATTCAGCTCAAATGTACACAATTGCTGATTATGGCTGTCAAATCTAAACCAAACGTTGTGCACTCAAATCTTTTGCTGTATTTAGTTTATTTTGGCATCCGGATGATGATTCTAGCATGAAATTGCTTGGGCACCTGTTAATTTTTAAGATTTTGACACATTCAGCTCAAATGTACAGAATTGCTGATTATGGCTGTCAAATCTAAACCAAACGTTGTGCACTCAAATCTTTTGCTGTATTTAGTTTATTTTGGCATCCGGATGATGATTCTAGCATGAAATTGCTTGGGCACCTGTTAATTTTTAAGATTTTGACACATTCAGCTCAAATGTACAATCATGCGCTACAAACGCATTTAAAGCAATAAAAAGGTGATTATGGCTGTCAAACCTAAACCAAACGTGCACTCAAATCTTTTGCTGTATTTAGTTTATTTTGGCATCCGGATGATGATTCTAGCATGAAATTGCTTGGGCACCTGTTAATTTTTAAGATTTTGACACATTCAGCTCAAATGTACAGAATTGCTGATTATGGCTGTCAAATCTAAACCAAACGTTGTGCACTAAAATCTTTTGCTGTATTTTGTTTATTTTGGCATCCGGATGATGATTCTAGCATGAAATTGCTTGGGCACCTGTTAATTTTTAAGATTTTGACACATTCAGCTCAAATGTACAATCATGCGCTAAAAACGCATTTAAAGCAATAAAAAGTTGATTATGGCTGTCAAACCTAAACCAAACGTTGTGCACTCAAATCTTTTGCTGTATTTAGTTTATTTTGGCATCCGGATGATGATTCTAGCATGAAATTGCTTGGGCACCTGTTAATTTTTAAGATTTTGACACATTCAGCTCAAATGTACACAATTGCTGATTATGGCTGTCAAATCTAAACCAAACGTTGTGCACTCAAATCTTTTGCTGTATTTAGTTTATTTTGGCATCCGGATGATGATTCTAGCATGAAATTGCTTGGGCACCTGTTAATTTTTAAGATTTTGACACATTCAGCTCAAATTACAATCATGCGCTAAAAACGCATTTAAAGCAATAAAAAGGTGATTATGGCTGTCAAACCTAAACCAAACGTTGTGCACTCAAATCTTTTGCTGTATTTAGTTTATTTTGGCATCCGGATGATGATTCTAGCATGAAATTGTTTGGGCACCTGTTAATTTTTAAGATTTTGACACATTCAGCTCAAATGTACACAATTGCTGATTATGGCTGTCAAATCTAAACCAAACGTTGTGCACTCAAATCTTTTGCTGTATTTAGTTTATTTTGGCATCCGGATGATGATTCTAGCATGAAATTGCTTGGGCACCTGTTAATTTTTAAGATTTTGACACATTCAGCTCAAATGTACAATCATGCGCTAAAAACGCATTTAAAGCAATAAAAAGGTGATTATGGCTGTCAAACCTAAACCAAACGTTGTGCACTCAAATCTTTTGCTGTATTTAGTTTATTTTGGCATCCGGATGATGATTCTAGCATGAAATTGCTTGGGCACCTGTTAATTTTTAAGATTTTGACACATTCAGCTCAAATGTACAATCATGCGCTAAAAACGCATTTAAAGCAATAAAAAGGTGATTATGGCTGTCAAACCTAAACCAAACGTTGTGCACTAAAATCTTTTGCTGCATATTGTTTATTTTGGCATCCGGATGATGATTCTAGCATGAAATTGCTTGGGCACCTGTTAATTTTTAAGATTTTGACACATTCAGCTCAAATGTACACAATTGCTGATTATGGCTGTCAAATCTAAACCAAACGTTGTGCACTCAAATCTTTTGCTGTATTTAGTTTATTTTGGCATCCGGATGATGATTCTAGCATGAAATTGCTTGGGCACCTGTTAATTTTTAAGATTTTGACACATTCAGCTCAAATGTACAATCATGCGCTAAAAACGCATTTAAAGCAATAAAAAGGTGATTATGGCTGTCAAACCTAAACCAAACGTTGTGCACTCAAATCTTTTGCTGTATTTAGTTTATTTTGGCATCCGGATGATGATTCTACCATGAAATTGCTTGGGCACCTGTTAATTTTTAAGATTTTGACACATTCAGCTCAAATGTACACAATTGCTGATTATGGCTGTCAAATCTAAACCAAACGTTGTGCACTCAAATCTTTTGCTGTATTTAGTTTATTTTGGCATCCGGATGATGATTCTAGCATGAAATTGCTTGGGCACCTGTTAATTTTTAAGATTTTGACACATTCAGCTCAAATGTACAGAATTGCTGATTATGGCTGTCAAATCTAAACCAAACGTTGTGCACTCAAATCTTTTGCTGTATTTAGTTTATTTTGGCATCCGGATGATGATTCTAGCATGAAATTGCTTGGGCACCTGTTAATTTTTAAGATTTTGACACATTCAGCTCAAATGTACAATCATGCGCTACAAACGCATTTAAAGCAATAAAAAGGTGATTATGGCTGTCAAACCTAAACCAAACGTGCACTCAAATCTTTTGCTGTATTTAGTTTATTTTGGCATCCGGATGATGATTCTAGCATGAAATTGCTTGGGCACCTGTTAATTTTTAAGATTTTGACACATTCAGCTCAAATGTACAGAATTGCTGATTATGGCTGTCAAATCTAAACCAAACGTTGTGCACTAAAATCTTTTGCTGTATTTTGTTTATTTTGGCATCCGGATGATGATTCTAGCATGAAATTGCTTGGGCACCTGTTAATTTTTAAGATTTTGACACATTCAGCTCAAATGTACAATCATGCGCTAAAAACGCATTTAAAGCAATAAAAAGTTGATTATGGCTGTCAAACCTAAACCAAACGTTGTGCACTCAAATCTTTTGCTGTATTTAGTTTATTTTGGCATCCGGATGATGATTCTAGCATGAAATTGCTTGGGCACCTGTTAATTTTTAAGATTTTGACACATTCAGCTCAAATGTACACAATTGCTGATTATGGCTGTCAAATCTAAACCAAACGTTGTGCACTCAAATCTTTTGCTGTATTTAGTTTATTTTGGCATCCGGATGATGATTCTAGCATGAAATTGCTTGGGCACCTGTTAATTTTTAAGATTTTGACACATTCAGCTCAAATTACAATCATGCGCTAAAAACGCATTTAAAGCAATAAAAAGGTGATTATGGCTGTCAAACCTAAACCAAACGTTGTGCACTCAAATCTTTTGCTGTATTTAGTTTATTTTGGCATCCGGATGATGATTCTAGCATGAAATTGTTTGGGCACCTGTTAATTTTTAAGATTTTGACACATTCAGCTCAAATGTACACAATTGCTGATTATGGCTGTCAAATCTAAACCAAACGTTGTGCACTCAAATCTTTTGCTGTATTTAGTTTATTTTGGCATCCGGATGTTGATTCTAGCATGAAATTGCTTGGGCACCTGTTAATTTTTAAGATTTTGACACATTCAGCTCAAATGTACAATCATGCGCTAAAAACGCATTTAAAGCAATAAAAAGGTGATTATGGCTGTCAAACCTAAACCAAACGTTGTGCACTCAAATCTTTTGCTGTATTTAGTTTATTTTGGCATCCGGATGATGATTCTAGCATGAAATTGCTTGGGCACCTGTTAATTTTTAAGATTTTGACACATTCAGCTCAAATGTACAGAATTGCTGATTATGGCTGTCAAATCTAAACCAAACGTTGTGCACTCAAATCTTTTGCTGTATTTAGTTTATTTTGGCATCCGGATGATGATTCTAGCATGAAATTGCTTGGGCACCTGTTAATTTTTAAGATTTTGACACATTCAGCTCAAATGTACAATCATGCGCTAAAAACGCATTTAAAGCAATAAAAAGGTGATTATGGCTGTCAAACCTAAACCAAACGTTGTGCACTCAAATCTTTTGCTGTATTTAGTTTATTTTGGCATCCGGATGATGATTCTACCATGAAATTGCTTGGGCACCTGTTAATTTTTAAGATTTTGACACATTCAGCTCAAATGTACACAATTGCTGATTATGGCTGTCAAATCTAAACCAAACGTTGTGCACTCAAATCTTTTGCTGTATTTAGTTTATTTTGGCATCCGGATGATGATTCTAGCATGAAATTGCTTGGGCACCTGTTAATTTTTAAGATTTTGACACATTCAGCTCAAATGTACACAATTGCTGATTATGGCTGTCAAATCTAAACCAAACGTTGTACACTCAAATCTTTTGCTGTATTTAGTTTATTTTGGCATCCGGATGATGATTCTAGCATGAAATTGCTTGGGCACCTGTTAATTTTTAAGATTTTGACACATTCAGCTCAAATGTACACAATTGCTGATTATGGCTGTCAAATCTAAACCAAACGTTGTGCACTCAAATCTTTTGCTGTATTTAGTTTATTTTGGCATCCGGATGATGATTCTAGCATGAAATTGCTTGGGCACCTGTTAATTTTTAAGATTTTGACACATTCAGCTCAAATTACAATCATGCGCTAAAAACGCATTTAAAGCAATAAAAAGGTGATTATGGCTGTCAAACCTAAACCAAACGTTGTGCACTCAAATCTTTTGCTGTATTTAGTTTATTTTGGCATCCGGATGATGATTCTAGCATGAAATTGTTTGGGCACCTGTTAATTTTTAAGATTTTGACACATTCAGCTCAAATGTACACAATTGCTGATTATGGCTGTCAAATCTAAACCAAACGTTGTGCACTCAAATCTTTTGCTGTATTTAGTTTATTTTGGCATCCGGATGATGATTCTAGCATGAAATTGCTTGGGCACCTGTTAATTTTTAAGATTTTGACACATTCAGCTCAAATGTACAATCATGCGCTAAAAACGCATTTAAAGCAATAAAAAGGTGATTATGGCTGTCAAACCTAAACCAAACGTTGTGCACTCAAATCTTTTGCTGTATTTAGTTTATTTTGGCATCCGGATGATGATTCTAGCATGAAATTGCTTGGGCACCTGTTAATTTTTAAGATTTTGACACATTCAGCTCAAATGTACACAATTGCTGATTATGGCTGTCAAATCTAAACCAAACGTTGTACACTCAAATCTTTTGCTGTATTTAGTTTATTTTGGCATCCGGATGATGATTCTAGCATGAAATTGCTTGGGCACCTGTTAATTTTTAAGATTTTGACACATTCAGCTCAAATGTACACAATTGCTGATTATGGCTGTCAAATCTAAACCAAACGTTGTGCACTCAAATCTTTTGCTGTATTTAGTTTATTTTGGCATCCGGATGATGATTCTAGCATGAAATTGCTTGGGCACCTGTTAA
Source organism: Festucalex cinctus (assembly GCF_051991245.1). NCBI lineage: Eukaryota > Metazoa > Chordata > Actinopteri > Syngnathiformes > Syngnathidae > Festucalex > Festucalex cinctus. The sequence goes on along the minus strand of NW_027520307.1, from coordinate 92,182 downwards.
TTTTTAAGATTTTGACACATTCAGCTCAAATTACAATCATGCGCTAAAAACGCATTTAAAGCAATAAAAAGGTGATTATGGCTGTCAAACCTAAACCAAACGTTGTGCACTCAAATCTTTTGCTGTATTTAGTTTATTTTGGCATCCGGATGATGATTCTAGCATGAAATTGTTTGGGCACCTGTTAATTTTTAAGATTTTGACACATTCAGCTCAAATGTACACAATTGCTGATTATGGCTGTCAAATCTAAACCAAACGTTGTGCACTCAAATCTTTTGCTGTATTTAGTTTATTTTGGCATCCGGATGATGATTCTAGCATGAAATTGCTTGGGCACCTGTTAATTTTTAAGATTTTGACACATTCAGCTCAAATGTACAATCATGCGCTAAAAACGCATTTAAAGCAATAAAAAGGTGATTATGGCTGTCAAACCTAAACCAAACGTTGTGCACTCAAATCTTTTGCTGTATTTAGTTTATTTTGGCATCCGGATGATGATTCTAGCATGAAATTGCTTGGGCACCTGTTAATTTTTAAGATTTTGACACATTCAGCTCAAATGTACACAATTGCTGATTATGGCTGTCAAATCTAAACCAAACGTTGTACACTCAAATCTTTTGCTGTATTTAGTTTATTTTGGCATCCGGATGATGATTCTAGCATGAAATTGCTTGGGCACCTGTTAATTTTTAAGATTTTGACACATTCAGCTCAAATGTACACAATTGCTGATTATGGCTGTCAAATCTAAACCAAACGTTGTGCACTCAAATCTTTTGCTGTATTTAGTTTATTTTGGCATCCGGATGATGATTCTAGCATGAAATTGCTTGGGCACCTGTTAATTTTTAAGATTTTGACACATTCAGCTCAAATTACAATCATGCGCTAAAAACGCATTTAAAGCAATAAAAAGGTGATTATGGCTGTCAAACCTAAACCAAACGTTGTGCACTCAAATCTTTTGCTGTATTTAGTTTATTTTGGCATCCGGATGATGATTCTAGCATGAAATTGTTTGGGCACCTGTTAATTTTTAAGATTTTGACACATTCAGCTCAAATGTACACAATTGCTGATTATGGCTGTCAAATCTAAACCAAACGTTGTGCACTCAAATCTTTTGCTGTATTTAGTTTATTTTGGCATCCGGATGATGATTCTAGCATGAAATTGCTTGGGCACCTGTTAATTTTTAAGATTTTGACACATTCAGCTCAAATGTACAATCATGCGCTAAAAACGCATTTAAAGCAATAAAAAGGTGATTATGGCTGTCAAACCTAAACCAAACGTTGTGCACTCAAATCTTTTGCTGTATTTAGTTTATTTTGGCATCCGGATGATGATTCTAGCATGAAATTGCTTGGGCACCTGTTAATTTTTAAGATTTTGACACATTCAGCTCAAATGTACAATCATGCGCTAAAAACGCATTTAAAGCAATAAAAAGGTGATTATGGCTGTCAAACCTAAACCAAACGTTGTGCACTAAAATCTTTTGCTGCATATTGTTTATTTTGGCATCCGGATGATGATTCTAGCATGAAATTGCTTGGGCACCTGTTAATTTTTAAGATTTTGACACATTCAGCTCAAATGTACACAATTGCTGATTATGGCTGTCAAATCTAAACCAAACGTTGTGCACTCAAATCTTTTGCTGTATTTAGTTTATTTTGGCATCCGGATGATGATTCTAGCATGAAATTGCTTGGGCACCTGTTAATTTTTAAGATTTTGACACATTCAGCTCAAATGTACAATCATGCGCTAAAAACGCATTTAAAGCAATAAAAAGGTGATTATGGCTGTCAAACCTAAACCAAACGTTGTGCACTCAAATCTTTTGCTGTATTTAGTTTATTTTGGCATCCGGATGATGATTCTACCATGAAATTGCTTGGGCACCTGTTAATTTTTAAGATTTTGACACATTCAGCTCAAATGTACACAATTGCTGATTATGGCTGTCAAATCTAAACCAAACGTTGTGCACTCAAATCTTTTGCTGTATTTAGTTTATTTTGGCATCCGGATGATGATTCTAGCATGAAATTGCTTGGGCACCTGTTAATTTTTAAGATTTTGACACATTCAGCTCAAATGTACAGAATTGCTGATTATGGCTGTCAAATCTAAACCAAACGTTGTGCACTCAAATCTTTTGCTGTATTTAGTTTATTTTGGCATCCGGATGATGATTCTAGCATGAAATTGCTTGGGCACCTGTTAATTTTTAAGATTTTGACACATTCAGCTCAAATGTACAATCATGCGCTACAAACGCATTTAAAGCAATAAAAAGGTGATTATGGCTGTCAAACCTAAACCAAACGTGCACTCAAATCTTTTGCTGTATTTAGTTTATTTTGGCATCCGGATGATGATTCTAGCATGAAATTGCTTGGGCACCTGTTAATTTTTAAGATTTTGACACATTCAGCTCAAATGTACAGAATTGCTGATTATGGCTGTCAAATCTAAACCAAACGTTGTGCACTAAAATCTTTTGCTGTATTTTGTTTATTTTGGCATCCGGATGATGATTCTAGCATGAAATTGCTTGGGCACCTGTTAATTTTTAAGATTTTGACACATTCAGCTCAAATGTACAATCATGCGCTAAAAACGCATTTAAAGCAATAAAAAGTTGATTATGGCTGTCAAACCTAAACCAAACGTTGTGCACTCAAATCTTTTGCTGTATTTAGTTTATTTTGGCATCCGGATGATGATTCTAGCATGAAATTGCTTGGGCACCTGTTAATTTTTAAGATTTTGACACATTCAGCTCAAATGTACACAATTGCTGATTATGGCTGTCAAATCTAAACCAAACGTTGTGCACTCAAATCTTTTGCTGTATTTAGTTTATTTTGGCATCCGGATGATGATTCTAGCATGAAATTGCTTGGGCACCTGTTAATTTTTAAGATTTTGACACATTCAGCTCAAATTACAATCATGCGCTAAAAACGCATTTAAAGCAATAAAAAGGTGATTATGGCTGTCAAACCTAAACCAAACGTTGTGCACTCAAATCTTTTGCTGTATTTAGTTTATTTTGGCATCCGGATGATGATTCTAGCATGAAATTGTTTGGGCACCTGTTAATTTTTAAGATTTTGACACATTCAGCTCAAATGTACACAATTGCTGATTATGGCTGTCAAATCTAAACCAAACGTTGTGCACTCAAATCTTTTGCTGTATTTAGTTTATTTTGGCATCCGGATGTTGATTCTAGCATGAAATTGCTTGGGCACCTGTTAATTTTTAAGATTTTGACACATTCAGCTCAAATGTACAATCATGCGCTAAAAACGCATTTAAAGCAATAAAAAGGTGATTATGGCTGTCAAACCTAAACCAAACGTTGTGCACTCAAATCTTTTGCTGTATTTAGTTTATTTTGGCATCCGGATGATGATTCTAGCATGAAATTGCTTGGGCACCTGTTAATTTTTAAGATTTTGACACATTCAGCTCAAATGTACAGAATTGCTGATTATGGCTGTCAAATCTAAACCAAACGTTGTGCACTCAAATCTTTTGCTGTATTTAGTTTATTTTGGCATCCGGATGATGATTCTAGCATGAAATTGCTTGGGCACCTGTTAATTTTTAAGATTTTGACACATTCAGCTCAAATGTACAATCATGCGCTAAAAACGCATTTAAAGCAATAAAAAGGTGATTATGGCTGTCAAACCTAAACCAAACGTTGTGCACTCAAATCTTTTGCTGTATTTAGTTTATTTTGGCATCCGGATGATGATTCTACCATGAAATTGCTTGGGCACCTGTTAATTTTTAAGATTTTGACACATTCAGCTCAAATGTACACAATTGCTGATTATGGCTGTCAAATCTAAACCAAACGTTGTGCACTCAAATCTTTTGCTGTATTTAGTTTATTTTGGCATCCGGATGATGATTCTAGCATGAAATTGCTTGGGCACCTGTTAATTTTTAAGATTTTGACACATTCAGCTCAAATGTACACAATTGCTGATTATGGCTGTCAAATCTAAACCAAACGTTGTACACTCAAATCTTTTGCTGTATTTAGTTTATTTTGGCATCCGGATGATGATTCTAGCATGAAATTGCTTGGGCACCTGTTAATTTTTAAGATTTTGACACATTCAGCTCAAATGTACACAATTGCTGATTATGGCTGTCAAATCTAAACCAAACGTTGTACACTCAAATCTTTTGCTGTATTTAGTTTATTTTGGCATCCGGATGATGATTCTAGCATGAAATTGCTTGGGCACCTGTTAATTTTTAAGATTTTGACACATTCAGCTCAAATGTACAATCATGCGCTACAAACGCATTTAAAGCAATAAAAAGGTGATTATGGCTGTCAAACCTAAACCAAACGTGCACTCAAATCTTTTGCTGTATTTAGTTTATTTTGGCATCTGGATGATGATTCTAGCATGAAATTGCTTGGGCACCTGTTAATTTTTAAGATTTTGACACATTCAGCTCAAATGTACAGAATTGCTGATTATGGCTGTCAAATCTAAACCAAACGTTGTGCACTAAAATCTTTTGCTGTATTTTGTTTATTTTGGCATCCGGATGATGATTCTAGCATGAAATTGCTTGGGCACCTGTTAATTTTTAAGATTTTGACACATTCAGCTCAAATGTACAATCATGCGCTAAAAACGCATTTAAAGCAATAAAAAGTTGATTATGGCTGTCAAACCTAAACCAAACGTTGTGCACTCAAATCTTTTGCTGTATTTAGTTTATTTTGGCATCCGGATGATGATTCTAGCATGAAATTGCTTGGGCACCTGTTAATTTTTAAGATTTTGACACATTCAGCTCAAATGTACACAATTGCTGATTATGGCTGTCAAATCTAAACCAAACGTTGTGCACTCAAATCTTTTGCTGTATTTAGTTTATTTTGGCATCCGGATGATGATTCTAGCATGAAATTGCTTGGGCACCTGTTAATTTTTAAGATTTTGACACATTCAGCTCAAATTACAATCATGCGCTAAAAACGCATTTAAAGCAATAAAAAGGTGATTATGGCTGTCAAACCTAAACCAAACGTTGTGCACTCAAATCTTTTGCTGTATTTAGTTTATTTTGGCATCCGGATGATGATTCTACCATGAAATTGCTTGGGCACCTGTTAATTTTTAAGATTTTGACACATTCAGCTCAAATGTACACAATTGCTGATTATGGCTGTCAAATCTAAACCAAACGTTGTGCACTCAAATCTTTTGCTGTATTTAGTTTATTTTGGCATCCGGATGATGATTCTAGCATGAAATTGCTTGGGCACCAGTTAATTTTTAAGATTTTGACACATTCAGCTCAAATGTACACAATTGCTGATTATGGCTGTCAAATCTAAACCAAACGTTGTACACTCAAATCTTTTGCTGTATTTAGTTTATTTTGGCATCCGGATGATGATTCTAGCATGAAATTGCTTGGGCACCTGTTAATTTTTAAGATTTTGACACATTCAGCTCAAATGTACACAATTGCTGATTATGGCTGTCAAATCTAAACCAAACGTTGTACACTCAAATCTTTTGCTGTATTTAGTTTATTTTGGCATCCGGATGATGATTCTAGCATGAAATTGCTTGGGCACCTGTTAATTTTTAAGATTTTGACACATTCAGCTCAAATGTACAATCATGCGCTACAAACGCATTTAAAGCAATAAAAAGGTGATTATGGCTGTCAAACCTAAACCAAACGTGCACTCAAATCTTTTGCTGTATTTAGTTTATTTTGGCATCCGGATGATGATTCTAGCATGAAATTGCTTGGGCACCTGTTAATTTTTAAGATTTTGACACATTCAGCTCAAATGTACAGAATTGCTGATTATGGCTGTCAAATCTAAACCAAACGTTGTGCACTAAAATCTTTTGCTGTATTTTGTTTATTTTGGCATCCGGATGATGATTCTAGCATGAAATTGCTTGGGCACCTGTTAATTTTTAAGATTTTGACACATTCAGCTCAAATGTACAATCATGCGCTAAAAACGCATTTAAAGCAATAAAAAGTTGATTATGGCTGTCAAACCTAAACCAAACGTTGTGCACTCAAATCTTTTGCTGTATTTAGTTTATTTTGGCATCCGGATGATGATTCTAGCATGAAATTGCTTGGGCACCTGTTAATTTTTAAGATTTTGACACATTCAGCTCAAATGTACAATCATGCGCTAAAAACGCATTTAAAGCAATAAAAAGGTGATTATGGCTGTCAAACCTAAACCAAACGTTGTGCACTAAAATCTTTTGCTGTATTTTGTTTATTTTGGCATCCGGATGATGATTCTAGCATGAAATTGCTTGGGCACCTGTTAATTTTTAAGATTTTGACACATTCAGCTCAAATGTACACAATTGCTGATTATGGCTGTCAAATCTAAACCAAACGTTGTGCACTCAAATCTTTTGCTGTATTTAGTTTATTTTGGCATCCGGATGATGATTCTAGCATGAAATTGCTTGGGCACCTGTTAATTTTTAAGATTTTGACACATTCAGCTCAAACGTACAATCATGCGCTAAAAACGCATTTAAAGCAATAAAAAGGTGATTATGGCTGTCAAACCTAAACCAAACGTTGTGCACTCAAATCTTTTGCTGTATTTAGTTTATTTTGGCATCCGGATGATGATTCTACCATGAAATTGCTTGGGCACCTGTTAATTTTTAAGATTTTGACACATTCAGCTCAAATGTACAATCATGCGCTAAAAACGCATTTAAAGCAATAAAAAGGTGATTATGGCTGTCAAACCTAAACCAAACGTTGTGCACTCAAATCTTTTGCTGTATTTAGTTTATTTTGGCATCCGGATGATGATTCTAGCATGAAATTGCTTGGGCACCTGTTAATTTTTAAGATTTTGACACATTCAGCTCAAATGTACAATCATGCGCTACAAACGCATTTAAAGCAATAAAAAGGTGATTATGGCTGTCAAACCTAAACCAAACGTGCACTCAAATCTTTTGCTGTATTTAGTTTATTTTGGCATCCGGATGATGATTCTAGCATGAAATTGCTTGGGCACCTGTTAATTTTTAAGATTTTGACACATTCAGCTCAAATGTACAGAATTGCTGATTATGGCTGTCAAATCTAAACCAAACGTTGTGCACTAAAATCTTTTGCTGTATTTTGTTTATTTTGGCATCCGGATGATGATTCTAGCATGAAATTGCTTGGGCACCTGTTAATTTTTAAGATTTTGACACATTCAGCTCAAATGTACAATCATGCGCTAAAAACGCATTTAAAGCAATAAAAAGTTGATTATGGCTGTCAAACCTAAACCAAACGTTGTGCACTCAAATCTTTTGCTGTATTTAGTTTATTTTGGCATCCGGATGATGATTCTAGCATGAAATTGCTTGGGCACCTGTTAATTTTTAAGATTTTGACACATTCAGCTCAAATGTACACAATTGCTGATTATGGCTGTCAAATCTAAACCAAACGTTGTACACTCAAATCTTTTGCTGTATTTAGTTTATTTTGGCATCCGGATGATGATTCTAGCATGAAATTGCTTGGGCACCTGTTAATTTTTAAGATTTTGACACATTCAGCTCAAATGTACAATCATGCGCTACAAAAGCATTTAAAGCAATAAAAAGGTGATTATGGCTGTCAAACCTAAACCAAACGTGCACTCAAATCTTTTGCTGTATTTAGTTTATTTTGGCATCCGGATGATGATTCTAGCATGAAATTGCTTGGGCACCTGTTAATTTTTAAGATTTTGACACATTCAGCTCAAATGTACAGAATTGCTGATTATGGCTGTCAAATCTAAACCAAACGTTGTGCACTAAAATCTTTTGCTGTATTTTGTTTATTTTGGCATCCGGATGATGATTCTAGCATGAAATTGCTTGGGCACCTGTTAATTTTTAAGATTTTGACACATTCAGCTCAAATGTACAATCATGCGCTAAAAACGCATTTAAAGCAATAAAAAGTTGATTATGGCTGTCAAACCTAAACCAAACGTTGTGCACTCAAATCTTTTGCTGTATTTAGTTTATTTTGGCATCCGGATGATGATTCTAGCATGAAATTGCTTGGGCACCTGTTAATTTTTAAGATTTTGACACATTCAGCTCAAATGTACAATCATGCGCTAAAAACGCATTTAAAGCAATAAAAAGGTGATTATGGCTGTCAAACCTAAACCAAACGTTGTGCACTAAAATCTTTTGCTGTATTTTGTTTATTTTGGCATCCGGATGATGATTCTAGCATGAAATTGCTTGGGCACCTGTTAATTTTTAAGATTTTGACACATTCAGCTCAAATGTACACAATTGCTGATTATGGCTGTCAAATCTAAACCAAACGTTGTGCACTCAAATCTTTTGCTGTATTTAGTTTATTTTGGCATCCGGATGATGATTCTAGCATGAAATTGCTTGGGCACCTGTTAATTTTTAAGATTTTGACACATTCAGCTCAAATGTACAATCATGCGCTAAAAACGCATTTAAAGCAATAAAAAGGTGATTATGGCTGTCAAACCTAAACCAAACGTTGTGCACTCAAATCTTTTGCTGTATTTAGTTTATTTTGGCATCCGGATGATGATTCTACCATGAAATTGCTTGGGCACCTGTTAATTTTTAAGATTTTGACACATTCAGCTCAAATGTACAATCATGCGCTAAAAACGCATTTAAAGCAATAAAAAGGTGATTATGGCTGTCAAACCTAAACCAAACGTTGTGCACTCAAATCTTTTGCTGTATTTAGTTTATTTTGGCATCCGGATGATGATTCTAGCATGAAATTGCTTGGGCACCTGTTAATTTTTAAGATTTTGACACATTCAGCTCAAATGTACAATCATGCGCTACAAACGCATTTAAAGCAATAAAAAGGTGATTATGGCTGTCAAACCTAAACCAAACGTGCACTCAAATCTTTTGCTGTATTTAGTTTATTTTGGCATCCGGATGATGATTCTAGCATGAAATTGCTTGGGCACCTGTTAATTTTTAAGATTTTGACACATTCAGCTCAAATGTACAGAATTGCTGATTATGGCTGTCAAATCTAAACCAAACGTTGTGCACTAAAATCTTTTGCTGTATTTTGTTTATTTTGGCATCCGGATGATGATTCTAGCATGAAATTGCTTGGGCACCTGTTAATTTTTAAGATTTTGACACATTCAGCTCAAATGTACAATCATGCGCTAAAAACGCATTTAAAGCAATAAAAAGTTGATTATGGCTGTCAAACCTAAACCAAACGTTGTGCACTCAAATCTTTTGCTGTATTTAGTTTATTTTGGCATCCGGATGATGATTCTAGCATGAAATTGCTTGGGCACCTGTTAATTTTTAAGATTTTGACACATTCAGCTCAAATGTACACAATTGCTGATTATGGCTGTCAAATCTAAACCAAACGTTGTGCACTCAAATCTTTTGCTGTATTTAGTTTATTTTGGCATCCGGATGATGATTCTAGCATGAAATTGCTTGGGCACCTGTTAATTTTTAAGATTTTGACACATTCAGCTCAAATGTACAATCATGCGCTAAAAACGCATTTAAAGCAATAAAAAGGTGATTATGGCTGTCAAACCTAAACCAAACGTTGTGCACTCAAATCTTTTGCTGTATTTAGTTTATTTTGGCATCCGGATGATGATTCTAGCATGAAATTGCTTGGGCACCTGTTAATTTTTAAGATTTTGACACATTCAGCTCAAATGTACAATCATGCGCTAAAAACGCATTTAAAGCAATAAAAAGGTGATTATGGCTGTCAAACCTAAACCAAACGTTGTGCACTAAAATCTTTTGCTGTATTTTGTTTATTTTGGCATCCGGATGATGATTCTAGCATGAAATTGCTTGGGCACCTGTTAATTTTTAAGATTTTGACACATTCAGCTCAAATGTACACAATTGCTGATTATGGCTGTCAAATCTAAACCAAACGTTGTGCACTCAAATCTTTTGCTGTATTTAGTTTATTTTGGCATCCGGATGATGATTCTAGCATGAAATTGCTTGGGCACCTGTTAATTTTTAAGATTTTGACACATTCAGCTCAAATGTACAATCATGCGCTAAAAACGCATTTAAAGCAATAAAAAGGTGATTATGGCTGTCAAACCTAAACCAAACGTTGTGCACTCAAATCTTTTGCTGTATTTAGTTTATTTTGGCATCCGGATGATGATTCTACCATGAAATTGCTTGGGCACCTGTTAATTTTTAAGATTTTGACACATTCAGCTCAAATGTACACAATTGCTGATTATGGCTGTCAAATCTAAACCAAACGTTGTGCACTCAAATCTTTTGCTGTATTTAGTTTATTTTGGCATCCGGATGATGATTCTAGCATGAAATTGCTTGGGCACCTGTTAATTTTTAAGATTTTGACACATTCAGCTCAAATGTACAGAATTGCTGATTATGGCTGTCAAATCTAAACCAAACGTTGTGCACTAAAATCTTTTGCTGTATTTTGTTTATTTTGGCATCCGGATGATGATTCTAGCATGAAATTGCTTGGGCACCTGTTAATTTTTAAGATTTTGACACATTCAGCTCAAATGTACAATCATGCGCTAAAAACGCATTTAAAGCAATAAAAAGTTGATTATGGCTGTCAAACCTAAACCAAACGTTGTGCACTCAAATCTTTTGCTGTATTTAGTTTATTTTGGCATCCGGATGATGATTCTAGCATGAAATTGCTTGGGCACCTGTTAATTTTTAAGATTTTGACACATTCAGCTCAAATGTACACAATTGCTGATTATGGCTGTCAAATCTAAACCAAACGTTGTGCACTCAAATCTTTTGCTGTATTTAGTTTATTTTGGCATCCGGATGATGATTCTAGCATGAAATTGCTTGGGCACCTGTTAATTTTTAAGATTTTGACACATTCAGCTCAAATTACAATCATGCGCTAAAAACGCATTTAAAGCAATAAAAAGGTGATTATGGCTGTCAAACCTAAACCAAACGTTGTGCACTCAAATCTTTTGCTGTATTTAGTTTATTTTGGCATCCGGATGATGATTCTAGCATGAAATTGTTTGGGCACCTGTTAATTTTTAAGATTTTGACACATTCAGCTCAAATGTACACAATTGCTGATTATGGCTGTCAAATCTAAACCAAACGTTGTGCACTCAAATCTTTTGCTGTATTTAGTTTATTTTGGCATCCGGATGTTGATTCTAGCATGAAATTGCTTGGGCACCTGTTAATTTTTAAGATTTTGACACATTCAGCTCAAATGTACAATCATGCGCTAAAAACGCATTTAAAGCAATAAAAAGGTGATTATGGCTGTCAAACCTAAACCAAACGTTGTGCACTCAAATCTTTTGCTGTATTTAGTTTATTTTGGCATCCGGATGATGATTCTAGCATGAAATTGCTTGGGCACCTGTTAATTTTTAAGATTTTGACACATTCAGCTCAAATGTACACAATTGCTGATTATGGCTGTCAAATCTAAACCAAACGTTGTGCACTCAAATCTTTTGCTGTATTTAGTTTATTTTGGCATCCGGATGATGATTCTAGCATGAAATTGCTTGGGCACCTGTTAATTTTTAAGATTTTGACACATTCAGCTCAAATGTACAATCATGCGCTAAAAACGCATTTAAAGCAATAAAAAGGTGATTATGGCTGTCAAACCTAAACCAAACGTTGTGCACTCAAATCTTTTGCTGTATTTAGTTTATTTTGGCATCCGGATGATGATTCTACCATGAAATTGCTTGGGCACCTGTTAATTTTTAAGATTTTGACACATTCAGCTCAAATGTACACAATTGCTGATTATGGCTGTCAAATCTAAACCAAACGTTGTGCACTCAAATCTTTTGCTGTATTTAGTTTATTTTGGCATCCGGATGATGATTCTAGCATGAAATTGCTTGGGCACCTGTTAATTTTTAAGATTTTGACACATTCAGCTCAAATGTACACAATTGCTGATTATGGCTGTCAAATCTAAACCAAACGTTGTGCACTCAAATCTTTTGCTGTATTTAGTTTATTTTGGCATCCGGATGATGATTCTAGCATGAAATTGCTTGGGCACCTGTTAATTTTTAAGATTTTGACACATTCAGCTCAAATGTACACAATTGCTGATTATGGCTGTCAAATCTAAACCAAACGTTGTGCACTCAAATCTTTTGCTGTATTTAGTTTATTTTGGCATCCGGATGATGATTCTAGCATGAAATTGCTTGGGCACCTGTTAATTTTTAAGATTTTGACACATTCAGCTCAAATGTACAATCATGCGCTAAAAACGCATTTAAAGCAATAAAAAGGTGATTATGGCTGTCAAACCTAAACCAAACGTTGTGCACTCAAATCTTTTGCTGTATTTAGTTTATTTTGGCATCCGGATGATGATTCTACCATGAAATTGCTTGGGCACCTGTTAATTTTTAAGATTTTGACACATTCAGCTCAAATGTACACAATTGCTGATTATGGCTGTCAAATCTAAACCAAACGTTGTGCACTCAAATCTTTTGCTGTATTTAGTTTATTTTGGCATCCGGATGATGATTCTAGCATGAAATTGCTTGGGCACCTGTTAATTTTTAAGATTTTGACACATTCAGCTCAAATGTACAATCATGCGCTAAAAACGCATTTAAAGCAATAAAAAGGTGATTATGGCTGTCAAACCTAAACCAAACGTTGTGCACTCAAATCTTTTGCTGTATTTAGTTTATTTTGGCATCCGGATGATGATTCTACCATGAAATTGCTTGGGCACCTGTTAATTTTTAAGATTTTGACACATTCAGCTCAAATGTACACAATTGCTGATTATGGCTGTCAAATCTAAACCAAACGTTGTGCACTCAAATCTTTTGCTGTATTTAGTTTATTTTGGCATCCGGATGATGATTCTAGCATGAAATTGCTTGGGCACCTGTTAATTTTTAAGATTTTGACACATTCAGCTCAAATGTACACAATTGCTGATTATGGCTGTCAAATCTAAACCAAACGTTGTACACTCAAATCTTTTGCTGTATTTAGTTTATTTTGGCATCCGGATGATGATTCTAGCATGAAATTGCTTGGGCACCTGTTAATTTTTAAGATTTTGACACATTCAGCTCAAATGTACAATCATGCGCTACAAACGCATTTAAAGCAATAAAAAGGTGATTATGGCTGTCAAACCTAAACCAAACGTGCACTCAAATCTTTTGCTGTATTTAGTTTATTTTGGCATCCGGATGATGATTCTAGCATGAAATTGCTTGGGCACCTGTTAATTTTTAAGATTTTGACACATTCAGCTCAAATGTACACAATTGCTGATTATGGCTGTCAAATCTAAACCAAACGTTGTGCACTCAAATCTTTTGCTGTATTTAGTTTATTTTGGCATCCGGATGATGATTCTAGCATGAAATTGCTTGGGCACCTGTTAATTTTTAAGATTTTGACACATTCAGCTCAAATGTACAATCATGCGCTACAAACGCATTTAAAGCAATAAAAAGGTGATTATGGCTGTCAAACCTAAACCAAACGTGCACTCAAATCTTTTGCTGTATTTAGTTTATTTTGGCATCCGGATGATGATTCTAGCATGAAATTGCTTGGGCACCTGTTAATTTTTAAGATTTTGACACATTCAGCTCAAATGTACAGAATTGCTGATTATGGCTGTCAAATCTAAACCAAACGTTGTGCACTAAAATCTTTTGCTGTATTTTGTTTATTTTGGCATCCGGATGATGATTCTAGCATGAAATTGCTTGGGCACCTGTTAATTTTTAAGATTTTGACACATTCAGCTCAAATGTACAATCATGCGCTAAAAACGCATTTAAAGCAATAAAAAGTTGATTATGGCTGTCAAACCTAAACCAAACGTTGTGCACTCAAATCTTTTGCTGTATTTAGTTTATTTTGGCATCCGGATGATGATTCTAGCATGAAATTGCTTGGGCACCTGTTAATTTTTAAGATTTTGACACATTCAGCTCAAATGTACACAATTGCTGATTATGGCTGTCAAATCTAAACCAAACGTTGTGCACTCAAATCTTTTGCTGTATTTAGTTTATTTTGGCATCCGGATGATGATTCTAGCATGAAATTGCTTGGGCACCTGTTAATTTTTAAGATTTTGACACATTCAGCTCAAATGTACAATCATGCGCTAAAAACGCATTTAAAGCAATAAAAAGGTGATTATGGCTGTCAAACCTAAACCAAACGTTGTGCACTCAAATCTTTTGCTGTATTTAGTTTATTTTGGCATCCGGATGATGATTCTAGCATGAAATTGCTTGGGCACCTGTTAATTTTTAAGATTTTGACACATTCAGCTCAAATGTACAATCATGCGCTAAAAACGCATTTAAAGCAATAAAAAGGTGATTATGGCTGTCAAACCTAAACCAAACGTTGTGCACTAAAATCTTTTGCTGTATTTTGTTTATTTTGGCATCCGGATGATGATTCTAGCATGAAATTGCTTGGGCACCTGTTAATTTTTAAGATTTTGACACATTCAGCTCAAATGTACACAATTGCTGATTATGGCTGTCAAATCTAAACCAAACGTTGTGCACTCAAATCTTTTGCTGTATTTAGTTTATTTTGGCATCCGGATGATGATTCTAGCATGAAATTGCTTGGGCACCTGTTAATTTTTAAGATTTTGACACATTCAGCTCAAATGTACAATCATGCGCTAAAAACGCATTTAAAGCAATAAAAAGGTGATTATGGCTGTCAAACCTAAACCAAACGTTGTGCACTCAAATCTTTTGCTGTATTTAGTTTATTTTGGCATCCGGATGATGATTCTACCATGAAATTGCTTGGGCACCTGTTAATTTTTAAGATTTTGACACATTCAGCTCAAATGTACACAATTGCTGATTATGGCTGTCAAATCTAAACCAAACGTTGTGCACTCAAATCTTTTGCTGTATTTAGTTTATTTTGGCATCCGGATGATGATTCTAGCATGAAATTGCTTGGGCACCTGTTAATTTTTAAGATTTTGACACATTCAGCTCAAATGTACAGAATTGCTGATTATGGCTGTCAAATCTAAACCAAACGTTGTGCACTAAAATCTTTTGCTGTATTTTGTTTATTTTGGCATCCGGATGATGATTCTAGCATGAAATTGCTTGGGCACCTGTTAATTTTTAAGATTTTGACACATTCAGCTCAAATGTACAATCATGCGCTAAAAACGCATTTAAAGCAATAAAAAGTTGATTATGGCTGTCAAACCTAAACCAAACGTTGTGCACTCAAATCTTTTGCTGTATTTAGTTTATTTTGGCATCCGGATGATGATTCTAGCATGAAATTGCTTGGGCACCTGTTAATTTTTAAGATTTTGACACATTCAGCTCAAATGTACACAATTGCTGATTATGGCTGTCAAATCTAAACCAAACGTTGTGCACTCAAATCTTTTGCTGTATTTAGTTTATTTTGGCATCCGGATGATGATTCTAGCATGAAATTGCTTGGGCACCTGTTAATTTTTAAGATTTTGACACATTCAGCTCAAATGTACACAATTGCTGATTATGGCTGTCAAATCTAAACCAAACGTTGTGCACTCAAATCTTTTGCTGTATTTAGTTTATTTTGGCATCCGGATGATGATTCTAGCATGAAATTGCTTGGGCACCTGTTAATTTTTAAGATTTTGACACATTCAGCTCAAATGTACAATCATGCGCTAAAAACGCATTTAAAGCAATAAAAAGGTGATTATGGCTGTCAAACCTAAACCAAACGTTGTGCACTCAAATCTTTTGCTGTATTTAGTTTATTTTGGCATCCGGATGATGATTCTACCATGAAATTGCTTGGGCACCTGTTAATTTTTAAGATTTTGACACATTCAGCTCAAATGTACACAATTGCTGATTATGGCTGTCAAATCTAAACCAAACGTTGTGCACTCAAATCTTTTGCTGTATTTAGTTTATTTTGGCATCCGGATGATGATTCTAGCATGAAATTGCTTGGGCACCTGTTAATTTTTAAGATTTTGACACATTCAGCTCAAATGTACAATCATGCGCTAAAAACGCATTTAAAGCAATAAAAAGGTGATTATGGCTGTCAAACCTAAACCAAACGTTGTGCACTCAAATCTTTTGCTGTATTTAGTTTATTTTGGCATCCGGATGATGATTCTAGCATGAAATTGCTTGGGCACCTGTTAATTTTTAAGATTTTGACACATTCAGCTCAAATGTACAATCATGCGCTAAAAACGCATTTAAAGCAATAAAAAGGTGATTATGGCTGTCAAACCTAAACCAAACGTTGTGCACTAAAATCTTTTGCTGTATTTTGTTTATTTTGGCATCCGGATGATGATTCTAGCATGAAATTGCTTGGGCACCTGTTAATTTTTAAGATTTTGACACATTCAGCTCAAATGTACACAATTGCTGATTATGGCTGTCAAATCTAAACCAAACGTTGTGCACTCAAATCTTTTGCTGTATTTAGTTTATTTTGGCATCCGGATGATGATTCTAGCATGAAATTGCTTGGGCACCTGTTAATTTTTAAGATTTTGACACATTCAGCTCAAATGTACAATCATGCGCTAAAAACGCATTTAAAGCAATAAAAAGGTGATTATGGCTGTCAAACCTAAACCAAACGTTGTGCACTCAAATCTTTTGCTGTATTTAGTTTATTTTGGCATCCGGATGATGATTCTACCATGAAATTGCTTGGGCACCTGTTAATTTTTAAGATTTTGACACATTCAGCTCAAATGTACACAATTGCTGATTATGGCTGTCAAATCTAAACCAAACGTTGTGCACTCAAATCTTTTGCTGTATTTAGTTTATTTTGGCATCCGGATGATGATTCTAGCATGAAATTGCTTGGGCACCTGTTAATTTTTAAGATTTTGACACATTCAGCTCAAATGTACAGAATTGCTGATTATGGCTGTCAAATCTAAACCAAACGTTGTGCACTAAAATCTTTTGCTGTATTTTGTTTATTTTGGCATCCGGATGATGATTCTAGCATGAAATTGCTTGGGCACCTGTTAATTTTTAAGATTTTGACACATTCAGCTCAAATGTACAATCATGCGCTAAAAACGCATTTAAAGCAATAAAAAGTTGATTATGGCTGTCAAACCTAAACCAAACGTTGTGCACTCAAATCTTTTGCTGTATTTAGTTTATTTTGGCATCCGGATGATGATTCTAGCATGAAATTGCTTGGGCACCTGTTAATTTTTAAGATTTTGACACATTCAGCTCAAATGTACACAATTGCTGATTATGGCTGTCAAATCTAAACCAAACGTTGTGCACTCAAATCTTTTGCTGTATTTAGTTTATTTTGGCATCCGGATGATGATTCTAGCATGAAATTGCTTGGGCACCTGTTAATTTTTAAGATTTTGACACATTCAGCTCAAATGTACACAATTGCTGATTATGGCTGTCAAATCTAAACCAAACGTTGTGCACTCAAATCTTTTGCTGTATTTAGTTTATTTTGGCATCCGGATGATGATTCTAGCATGAAATTGCTTGGGCACCTGTTAATTTTTAAGATTTTGACACATTCAGCTCAAATGTACAATCATGCGCTAAAAACGCATTTAAAGCAATAAAAAGGTGATTATGGCTGTCAAACCTAAACCAAACGTTGTGCACTCAAATCTTTTGCTGTATTTAGTTTATTTTGGCATCCGGATGATGATTCTACCATGAAATTGCTTGGGCACCTGTTAATTTTTAAGATTTTGACACATTCAGCTCAAATGTACACAATTGCTGATTATGGCTGTCAAATCTAAACCAAACGTTGTGCACTCAAATCTTTTGCTGTATTTAGTTTATTTTGGCATCCGGATGATGATTCTAGCATGAAATTGCTTGGGCACCTGTTAATTTTTAAGATTTTGACACATTCAGCTCAAATGTACAATCATGCGCTAAAAACGCATTTAAAGCAATAAAAAGGTGATTATGGCTGTCAAACCTAAACCAAACGTTGTGCACTCAAATCTTTTGCTGTATTTAGTTTATTTTGGCATCCGGATGATGATTCTAGCATGAAATTGCTTGGGCACCTGTTAATTTTTAAGATTTTGACACATTCAGCTCAAATGTACACAATTGCTGATTATGGCTGTCAAATCTAAACCAAACGTTGTGCACTCAAATCTTTTGCTGTATTTAGTTTATTTTGGCATCCGGATGATGATTCTAGCATGAAATTGCTTGGGCACCTGTTAATTTTTAAGATTTTGACACATTCAGCTCAAATTACAATCATGCGCTAAAAACGCATTTAAAGCAATAAAAAGGTGATTATGGCTGTCAAACCTAAACCAAACGTTGTGCACTCAAATCTTTTGCTGTATTTAGTTTATTTTGGCATCCGGATGATGATTCTAGCATGAAATTGTTTGGGCACCTGTTAATTTTTAAGATTTTGACACATTCAGCTCAAATGTACACAATTGCTGATTATGGCTGTCAAATCTAAACCAAACGTTGTGCACTCAAATCTTTTGCTGTATTTAGTTTATTTTGGCATCCGGATGATGATTCTAGCATGAAATTGCTTGGGCACCTGTTAATTTTTAAGATTTTGACACATTCAGCTCAAATGTACAATCATGCGCTAAAAACGCATTTAAAGCAATAAAAAGGTGATTATGGCTGTCAAACCTAAACCAAACGTTGTGCACTCAAATCTCTTGCTGTATTTAGTTTATTTTGGCATCCGGATGATGATTCTACCATGAAATTGCTTGGGCACCTGTTAATTTTTAAGATTTTGACACATTCAGCTCAAATGTACACAATTGCTGATTATGGCTGTCAAATCTAAACCAAACGTTGTGCACTCAAATCTTTTGCTGTATTTAGTTTATTTTGGCATCCGGATGATGATTCTAGCATGAAATTGCTTGGGCACCTGTTAATTTTTAAGATTTTGACACATTCAGCTCAAATGTACAATCATGCGCTACAAACGCATTTAAAGCAATAAAAAGGTGATTATGGCTGTCAAACCTAAACCAAACGTGCACTCAAATCTTTTGCTGTATTTAGTTTATTTTGGCATCCGGATGATGATTCTAGCATGAAATTGCTTGGGCACCTGTTAATTTTTAAGATTTTGACACATTCAGCTCAAATGTACAGAATTGCTGATTATGGCTGTCAAATCTAAACCAAACGTTGTGCACTAAAATCTTTTGCTGTATTTTGTTTATTTTGGCATCCGGATGATGATTCCAGCATGAAATTGCTTGGGCACCTGTTAATTTTTAAGATTTTGACACATTCAGCTCAAATGTACAATCATGCGCTAAAAACGCATTTAAAGCAATAAAAAGTTGATTATGGCTGTCAAACCTAAACCAAACGTTGTGCACTCAAATCTTTTGCTGTATTTAGTTTATTTTGGCATCCGGATGATGATTCTAGCATGAAATTGCTTGGGCACCTGTTAATTTTTAAGATTTTGACACATTCAGCTCAAATGTACACAATTGCTGATTATGGCTGTCAAATCTAAACCAAACGTTGTGCACTCAAATCTTTTGCTGTATTTAGTTTATTTTGGCATCCGGATGATGATTCTAGCATGAAATTGCTTGGGCACCTGTTAATTTTTAAGATTTTGACACATTCAGCTCAAATGTACAATCATGCGCTAAAAACGCATTTAAAGCAATAAAAAGGTGATTATGGCTGTCAAACCTAAACCAAACGTTGTGCACTCAAATCTTTTGCTGTATTTAGTTTATTTTGGCATCCGGATGATGATTCTAGCATGAAATTGCTTGGACACCTGTTAATTTTTAAGATTTTGACACATTCAGCTCAAATGTACACAATTGCTGATTATGGCTGTCAAATCTAAACCAAACGTTGTGCACTCAAATCTTTTGCTGTATTTAGTTTATTTTGGCATCCGGATGATGATTCTAGCATGAAATTGCTTGGGCACCTGTTAATTTTTAAGATTTTGACACATTCAGCTCAAATGTACAATCATGCGCTACAAACGCATTTAAAGCAATAAAAAGGTGATTATGGCTGTCAAACCTAAACCAAACGTTGTGCACTCAAATCTTTTGCTGTATTTAGTTTATTTTGGCATCCGGATGATGATTCTAGCATGAAATTGCTTGGGCACCTGTTAATTTTTAAGATTTTGACACATTCAGCTCAAATGTACACAATTGCTGATTATGGCTGTCAAATCTAAACCAAACGTTGTGCACTCAAATCTTTTGCTGTATTTAGTTTATTTTGGCATCCGGATGATGATTCTAGCATGAAATTGCTTGGGCACCTGTTAATTTTTAAGATTTTGACACATTCAGCTCAAATTACAATCATGCGCTAAAAACGCATTTAAAGCAATAAAAAGGTGATTATGGCTGTCAAACCTAAACCAAACGTTGTGCACTCAAATCTTTTGCTGTATTTAGTTTATTTTGGCATCCGGATGATGATTCTAGCATGAAATTGCTTGGGCACCTGTTAATTTTTAAGATTTTGACACATTCAGCTCAAATGTACAATCATGCGCTAAAAACGCATTTAAAGCAATAAAAAGGTGATTATGGCTGTCAAACCTAAACCAAACGTTGTGCACTAAAATCTTTTGCTGTATTTTGTTTATTTTGGCATCCGGATGATGATTCTAGCATGAAATTGCTTGGGCACCTGTTAATTTTTAAGATTTTGACACATTCAGCTCAAATGTACACAATTGCTGATTATGGCTGTCAAATCTAAACCAAACGTTGTGCACTCAAATCTTTTGCTGTATTTAGTTTATTTTGGCATCCGGATGATGATTCTAGCATGAAATTGCTTGGGCACCTGTTAATTTTTAAGATTTTGACACATTCAGCTCAAATGTACAATCATGCGCTAAAAACGCATTTAAAGCAATAAAAAGGTGATTATGGCTGTCAAACCTAAACCAAACGTTGTGCACTCAAATCTTTTGCTGTATTTAGTTTATTTTGGCATCCGGATGATGATTCTACCATGAAATTGCTTGGGCACCTGTTAATTTTTAAGATTTTGACACATTCAGCTCAAATGTACACAATTGCTGATTATGGCTGTCAAATCTAAACCAAACGTTGTGCACTCAAATCTTTTGCTGTATTTAGTTTATTTTGGCATCCGGATGATGATTCTAGCATGAAATTGCTTGGGCACCTGTTAATTTTTAAGATTTTGACACATTCAGCTCAAATGTACAGAATTGCTGATTATGGCTGTCAAATCTAAACCAAACGTTGTGCACTAAAATCTTTTGCTGTATTTTGTTTATTTTGGCATCCGGATGATGATTCTAGCATGAAATTGCTTGGGCACCTGTTAATTTTTAAGATTTTGACACATTCAGCTCAAATGTACAATCATGCGCTAAAAACGCATTTAAAGCAATAAAAAGTTGATTATGGCTGTCAAACCTAAACCAAACGTTGTGCACTCAAATCTTTTGCTGTATTTAGTTTATTTTGGCATCCGGATGATGATTCTAGCATGAAATTGCTTGGGCACCTGTTAATTTTTAAGATTTTGACACATTCAGCTCAAATGTACACAATTGCTGATTATGGCTGTCAAATCTAAACCAAACGTTGTGCACTCAAATCTTTTGCTGTATTTAGTTTATTTTGGCATCCGGATGATGATTCTAGCATGAAATTGCTTGGGCACCTGTTAATTTTTAAGATTTTGACACATTCAGCTCAAATTACAATCATGCGCTAAAAACGCATTTAAAGCAATAAAAAGGTGATTATGGCTGTCAAACCTAAACCAAACGTTGTGCACTCAAATCTTTTGCTGTATTTAGTTTATTTTGGCATCCGGATGATGATTCTAGCATGAAATTGTTTGGGCACCTGTTAATTTTTAAGATTTTGACACATTCAGCTCAAATGTACACAATTGCTGATTATGGCTGTCAAATCTAAACCAAACGTTGTGCACTCAAATCTTTTGCTGTATTTAGTTTATTTTGGCATCCGGATGTTGATTCTAGCATGAAATTGCTTGGGCACCTGTTAATTTTTAAGATTTTGACACATTCAGCTCAAATGTACAATCATGCGCTAAAAACGCATTTAAAGCAATAAAAAGGTGATTATGGCTGTCAAACCTAAACCAAACGTTGTGCACTCAAATCTTTTGCTGTATTTAGTTTATTTTGGCATCCGGATGATGATTCTAGCATGAAATTGCTTGGGCACCTGTTAATTTTTAAGATTTTGACACATTCAGCTCAAATGTACACAATTGCTGATTATGGCTGTCAAATCTAAACCAAACGTTGTGCACTCAAATCTTTTGCTGTATTTAGTTTATTTTGGCATCCGGATGATGATTCTAGCATGAAATTGCTTGGGCACCTGTTAATTTTTAAGATTTTGACACATTCAGCTCAAATGTACAATCATGCGCTAAAAACGCATTTAAAGCAATAAAAAGGTGATTATGGCTGTCAAACCTAAACCAAACGTTGTGCACTCAAATCTTTTGCTGTATTTAGTTTATTTTGGCATCCGGATGATGATTCTACCATGAAATTGCTTGGGCACCTGTTAATTTTTAAGATTTTGACACATTCAGCTCAAATGTACACAATTGCTGATTATGGCTGTCAAATCTAAACCAAACGTTGTGCACTCAAATCTTTTGCTGTATTTAGTTTATTTTGGCATCCGGATGATGATTCTAGCATGAAATTGCTTGGGCACCTGTTAATTTTTAAGATTTTGACACATTCAGCTCAAATGTACACAATTGCTGATTATGGCTGTCAAATCTAAACCAAACGTTGTACACTCAAATCTTTTGCTGTATTTAGTTTATTTTGGCATCCGGATGATGATTCTAGCATGAAATTGCTTGGGCACCTGTTAATTTTTAAGATTTTGACACATTCAGCTCAAATGTACAATCATGCGCTACAAACGCATTTAAAGCAATAAAAAGGTGATTATGGCTGTCAAACCTAAACCAAACGTGCACTCAAATCTTTTGCTGTATTTAGTTTATTTTGGCATCCGGATGATGATTCTAGCATGAAATTGCTTGGGCACCTGTTAATTTTTAAGATTTTGACACATTCAGCTCAAATGTACACAATTGCTGATTATGGCTGTCAAATCTAAACCAAACGTTGTGCACTCAAATCTTTTGCTGTATTTAGTTTATTTTGGCATCCGGATGATGATTCTAGCATGAAATTGCTTGGGCACCTGTTAATTTTTAAGATTTTGACACATTCAGCTCAAATGTACAATCATGCGCTAAAAACGCATTTAAAGCAATAAAAAGGTGATTATGGCTGTCAAACCTAAACCAAACGTTGTGCACTAAAATCTTTTGCTGTATTTTGTTTATTTTGGCATCCGGATGATGATTCTAGCATGAAATTGCTTGGGCACCTGTTAATTTTTAAGATTTTGACACATTCAGCTCAAATGTACACAATTGCTGATTATGGCTGTCAAATCTAAACCAAACGTTGTGCACTCAAATCTTTTGCTGTATTTAGTTTATTTTGGCATCCGGATGATGATTCTAGCATGAAATTGCTTGGGCACCTGTTAATTTTTAAGATTTTGACACATTCAGCTCAAATGTACAATCATGCGCTAAAAACGCATTTAAAGCAATAAAAAGGTGATTATGGCTGTCAAACCTAAACCAAACGTTGTGCACTCAAATCTTTTGCTGTATTTAGTTTATTTTGGCATCCGGATGATGATTCTACCATGAAATTGCTTGGGCACCTGTTAATTTTTAAGATTTTGACACATTCAGCTCAAATGTACACAATTGCTGATTATGGCTGTCAAATCTAAACCAAACGTTGTGCACTCAAATCTTTTGCTGTATTTAGTTTATTTTGGCATCCGGATGATGATTCTAGCATGAAATTGCTTGGGCACCTGTTAATTTTTAAGATTTTGACACATTCAGCTCAAATGTACAGAATTGCTGATTATGGCTGTCAAATCTAAACCAAACGTTGTGCACTAAAATCTTTTGCTGTATTTTGTTTATTTTGGCATCCGGATGATGATTCTAGCATGAAATTGCTTGGGCACCTGTTAATTTTTAAGATTTTGACACATTCAGCTCAAATGTACAATCATGCGCTAAAAACGCATTTAAAGCAATAAAAAGTTGATTATGGCTGTCAAACCTAAACCAAACGTTGTGCACTCAAATCTTTTGCTGTATTTAGTTTATTTTGGCATCCGGATGATGATTCTAGCATGAAATTGCTTGGGCACCTGTTAATTTTTAAGATTTTGACACATTCAGCTCAAATGTACACAATTGCTGATTATGGCTGTCAAATCTAAACCAAACGTTGTGCACTCAAATCTTTTGCTGTATTTAGTTTATTTTGGCATCCGGATGATGATTCTAGCATGAAATTGCTTGGGCACCTGTTAATTTTTAAGATTTTGACACATTCAGCTCAAATGTACACAATTGCTGATTATGGCTGTCAAATCTAAACCAAACGTTGTGCACTCAAATCTTTTGCTGTATTTAGTTTATTTTGGCATCCGGATGATGATTCTAGCATGAAATTGCTTGGGCACCTGTTAATTTTTAAGATTTTGACACATTCAGCTCAAATGTACAATCATGCGCTAAAAACGCATTTAAAGCAATAAAAAGGTGATTATGGCTGTCAAACCTAAACCAAACGTTGTGCACTCAAATCTTTTGCTGTATTTAGTTTATTTTGGCATCCGGATGATGATTCTACCATGAAATTGCTTGGGCACCTGTTAATTTTTAAGATTTTGACACATTCAGCTCAAATGTACACAATTGCTGATTATGGCTGTCAAATCTAAACCAAACGTTGTGCACTCAAATCTTTTGCTGTATTTAGTTTATTTTGGCATCCGGATGATGATTCTAGCATGAAATTGCTTGGGCACCTGTTAATTTTTAAGATTTTGACACATTCAGCTCAAATGTACAATCATGCGCTAAAAACGCATTTAAAGCAATAAAAAGGTGATTATGGCTGTCAAACCTAAACCAAACGTTGTGCACTCAAATCTTTTGCTGTATTTAGTTTATTTTGGCATCCGGATGATGATTCTAGCATGAAATTGCTTGGGCACCTGTTAATTTTTAAGATTTTGACACATTCAGCTCAAATGTACACAATTGCTGATTATGGCTGTCAAATCTAAACCAAACGTTGTGCACTCAAATCTTTTGCTGTATTTAGTTTATTTTGGCATCCGGATGATGATTCTAGCATGAAATTGCTTGGGCACCTGTTAATTTTTAAGATTTTGACACATTCAGCTCAAATGTACACAATTGCTGATTATGGCTGTCAAATCTAAACCAAACGTTGTGCACTCAAATCTTTTGCTGTATTTAGTTTATTTTGGCATCCGGATGATGATTCTAGCATGAAATTGCTTGGGCACCTGTTAATTTTTAAGATTTTGACACATTCAGCTCAAATGTACAATCATGCGCTACAAACGCATTTAAAGCAATAAAAAGGTGATTATGGCTGTCAAACCTAAACCAAACGTGCACTCAAATCTTTTGCTGTATTTAGTTTATTTTGGCATCCGGATGATGATTCTAGCATGAAATTGCTTGGGCACCTGTTAATTTTTAAGATTTTGACACATTCAGCTCAAATGTACAGAATTGCTGATTATGGCTGTCAAATCTAAACCAAACGTTGTGCACTAAAATCTTTTGCTGTATTTTGTTTATTTTGGCATCCGGATGATGATTCCAGCATGAAATTGCTTGGGCACCTGTTAATTTTTAAGATTTTGACACATTCAGCTCAAATGTACAATCATGCGCTAAAAACGCATTTAAAGCAATAAAAAGTTGATTATGGCTGTCAAACCTAAACCAAACGTTGTGCACTCAAATCTTTTGCTGTATTTAGTTTATTTTGGCATCCGGATGATGATTCTAGCATGAAATTGCTTGGGCACCTGTTAATTTTTAAGATTTTGACACATTCAGCTCAAATGTACACAATTGCTGATTATGGCTGTCAAATCTAAACCAAACGTTGTGCACTCAAATCTTTTGCTGTATTTAGTTTATTTTGGCATCCGGATGATGATTCTAGCATGAAATTGCTTGGGCACCTGTTAATTTTTAAGATTTTGACACATTCAGCTCAAATGTACAATCATGCGCTAAAAACGCATTTAAAGCAATAAAAAGGTGATTATGGCTGTCAAACCTAAACCAAACGTTGTGCACTCAAATCTTTTGCTGTATTTAGTTTATTTTGGCATCCGGATGATGATTCTAGCATGAAATTGCTTGGACACCTGTTAATTTTTAAGATTTTGACACATTCAGCTCAAATGTACACAATTGCTGATTATGGCTGTCAAATCTAAACCAAACGTTGTGCACTCAAATCTTTTGCTGTATTTAGTTTATTTTGGCATCCGGATGATGATTCTAGCATGAAATTGCTTGGGCACCTGTTAATTTTTAAGATTTTGACACATTCAGCTCAAATGTACAATCATGCGCTACAAACGCATTTAAAGCAATAAAAAGGTGATTATGGCTGTCAAACCTAAACCAAACGTTGTGCACTCAAATCTTTTGCTGTATTTAGTTTATTTTGGCATCCGGATGATGATTCTAGCATGAAATTGCTTGGGCACCTGTTAATTTTTAAGATTTTGACACATTCAGCTCAAATGTACACAATTGCTGATTATGGCTGTCAAATCTAAACCAAACGTTGTGCACTCAAATCTTTTGCTGTATTTAGTTTATTTTGGCATCCGGATGATGATTCTAGCATGAAATTGCTTGGGCACCTGTTAATTTTTAAGATTTTGACACATTCAGCTCAAATTACAATCATGCGCTAAAAACGCATTTAAAGCAATAAAAAGGTGATTATGGCTGTCAAACCTAAACCAAACGTTGTGCACTCAAATCTTTTGCTGTATTTAGTTTATTTTGGCATCCGGATGATGATTCTAGCATGAAATTGCTTGGGCACCTGTTAATTTTTAAGATTTTGACACATTCAGCTCAAATGTACAATCATGCGCTAAAAACGCATTTAAAGCAATAAAAAGGTGATTATGGCTGTCAAACCTAAACCAAACGTTGTGCACTAAAATCTTTTGCTGTATTTTGTTTATTTTGGCATCCGGATGATGATTCTAGCATGAAATTGCTTGGGCACCTGTTAATTTTTAAGATTTTGACACATTCAGCTCAAATGTACACAATTGCTGATTATGGCTGTCAAATCTAAACCAAACGTTGTGCACTCAAATCTTTTGCTGTATTTAGTTTATTTTGGCATCCGGATGATGATTCTAGCATGAAATTGCTTGGGCACCTGTTAATTTTTAAGATTTTGACACATTCAGCTCAAATGTACAATCATGCGCTAAAAACGCATTTAAAGCAATAAAAAGGTGATTATGGCTGTCAAACCTAAACCAAACGTTGTGCACTCAAATCTTTTGCTGTATTTAGTTTATTTTGGCATCCGGATGATGATTCTACCATGAAATTGCTTGGGCACCTGTTAATTTTTAAGATTTTGACACATTCAGCTCAAATGTACACAATTGCTGATTATGGCTGTCAAATCTAAACCAAACGTTGTGCACTCAAATCTTTTGCTGTATTTAGTTTATTTTGGCATCCGGATGATGATTCTAGCATGAAATTGCTTGGGCACCTGTTAATTTTTAAGATTTTGACACATTCAGCTCAAATGTACAGAATTGCTGATTATGGCTGTCAAATCTAAACCAAACGTTGTGCACTAAAATCTTTTGCTGTATTTTGTTTATTTTGGCATCCGGATGATGATTCTAGCATGAAATTGCTTGGGCACCTGTTAATTTTTAAGATTTTGACACATTCAGCTCAAATGTACAATCATGCGCTAAAAACGCATTTAAAGCAATAAAAAGTTGATTATGGCTGTCAAACCTAAACCAAACGTTGTGCACTCAAATCTTTTGCTGTATTTAGTTTATTTTGGCATCCGGATGATGATTCTAGCATGAAATTGCTTGGGCACCTGTTAATTTTTAAGATTTTGACACATTCAGCTCAAATGTACACAATTGCTGATTATGGCTGTCAAATCTAAACCAAACGTTGTGCACTCAAATCTTTTGCTGTATTTAGTTTATTTTGGCATCCGGATGATGATTCTAGCATGAAATTGCTTGGGCACCTGTTAATTTTTAAGATTTTGACACATTCAGCTCAAATTACAATCATGCGCTAAAAACGCATTTAAAGCAATAAAAAGGTGATTATGGCTGTCAAACCTAAACCAAACGTTGTGCACTCAAATCTTTTGCTGTATTTAGTTTATTTTGGCATCCGGATGATGATTCTAGCATGAAATTGTTTGGGCACCTGTTAATTTTTAAGATTTTGACACATTCAGCTCAAATGTACACAATTGCTGATTATGGCTGTCAAATCTAAACCAAACGTTGTGCACTCAAATCTTTTGCTGTATTTAGTTTATTTTGGCATCCGGATGTTGATTCTAGCATGAAATTGCTTGGGCACCTGTTAATTTTTAAGATTTTGACACATTCAGCTCAAATGTACAATCATGCGCTAAAAACGCATTTAAAGCAATAAAAAGGTGATTATGGCTGTCAAACCTAAACCAAACGTTGTGCACTCAAATCTTTTGCTGTATTTAGTTTATTTTGGCATCCGGATGATGATTCTAGCATGAAATTGCTTGGGCACCTGTTAATTTTTAAGATTTTGACACATTCAGCTCAAATGTACACAATTGCTGATTATGGCTGTCAAATCTAAACCAAACGTTGTGCACTCAAATCTTTTGCTGTATTTAGTTTATTTTGGCATCCGGATGATGATTCTAGCATGAAATTGCTTGGGCACCTGTTAATTTTTAAGATTTTGACACATTCAGCTCAAATGTACAATCATGCGCTAAAAACGCATTTAAAGCAATAAAAAGGTGATTATGGCTGTCAAACCTAAACCAAACGTTGTGCACTCAAATCTTTTGCTGTATTTAGTTTATTTTGGCATCCGGATGATGATTCTACCATGAAATTGCTTGGGCACCTGTTAATTTTTAAGATTTTGACACATTCAGCTCAAATGTACACAATTGCTGATTATGGCTGTCAAATCTAAACCAAACGTTGTGCACTCAAATCTTTTGCTGTATTTAGTTTATTTTGGCATCCGGATGATGATTCTAGCATGAAATTGCTTGGGCACCTGTTAATTTTTAAGATTTTGACACATTCAGCTCAAATGTACACAATTGCTGATTATGGCTGTCAAATCTAAACCAAACGTTGTACACTCAAATCTTTTGCTGTATTTAGTTTATTTTGGCATCCGGATGATGATTCTAGCATGAAATTGCTTGGGCACCTGTTAATTTTTAAGATTTTGACACATTCAGCTCAAATGTACAATCATGCGCTACAAACGCATTTAAAGCAATAAAAAGGTGATTATGGCTGTCAAACCTAAACCAAACGTGCACTCAAATCTTTTGCTGTATTTAGTTTATTTTGGCATCCGGATGATGATTCTAGCATGAAATTGCTTGGGCACCTGTTAATTTTTAAGATTTTGACACATTCAGCTCAAATGTACACAATTGCTGATTATGGCTGTCAAATCTAAACCAAACGTTGTGCACTCAAATCTTTTGCTGTATTTAGTTTATTTTGGCATCCGGATGATGATTCTAGCATGAAATTGCTTGGGCACCTGTTAATTTTTAAGATTTTGACACATTCAGCTCAAATGTACAATCATGCGCTAAAAACGCATTTAAAGCAATAAAAAGGTGATTATGGCTGTCAAACCTAAACCAAACGTTGTGCACTCAAATCTTTTGCTGTATTTAGTTTATTTTGGCATCCGGATGATGATTCTAGCATGAAATTGCTTGGGCACCTGTTAATTTTTAAGATTTTGACACATTCAGCTCAAATGTACACAATTGCTGATTATGGCTGTCAAATCTAAACCAAACGTTGTGCACTCAAATCTTTTGCTGTATTTAGTTTATTTTGGCATCCGGATGATGATTCTAGCATGAAATTGCTTGGGCACCTGTTAATTTTTAAGATTTTGACACATTCAGCTCAAATTACAATCATGCGCTAAAAACGCATTTAAAGCAATAAAAAGGTGATTATGGCTGTCAAACCTAAACCAAACGTTGTGCACTCAAATCTTTTGCTGTATTTAGTTTATTTTGGCATCCGGATGATGATTCTAGCATGAAATTGTTTGGGCACCTGTTAATTTTTAAGATTTTGACACATTCAGCTCAAATGTACACAATTGCTGATTATGGCTGTCAAATCTAAACCAAACGTTGTGCACTCAAATCTTTTGCTGTATTTAGTTTATTTTGGCATCCGGATGATGATTCTAGCATGAAATTGCTTGGGCACCTGTTAATTTTTAAGATTTTGACACATTCAGCTCAAATGTACAATCATGCGCTAAAAACGCATTTAAAGCAATAAAAAGGTGATTATGGCTGTCAAACCTAAACCAAACGTTGTGCACTCAAATCTCTTGCTGTATTTAGTTTATTTTGGCATCCGGATGATGATTCTACCATGAAATTGCTTGGGCACCTGTTAATTTTTAAGATTTTGACACATTCAGCTCAAATGTACACAATTGCTGATTATGGCTGTCAAATCTAAACCAAACGTTGTGCACTCAAATCTTTTGCTGTATTTAGTTTATTTTGGCATCCGGATGATGATTCTAGCATGAAATTGCTTGGGCACCTGTTAATTTTTAAGATTTTGACACATTCAGCTCAAATGTACAATCATGCGCTACAAACGCATTTAAAGCAATAAAAAGGTGATTATGGCTGTCAAACCTAAACCAAACGTGCACTCAAATCTTTTGCTGTATTTAGTTTATTTTGGCATCCGGATGATGATTCTAGCATGAAATTGCTTGGGCACCTGTTATTTTTTAAGATTTTGACACATTCAGCTCAAATGTACAGAATTGCTGATTATGGCTGTCAAATCTAAACCAAACGTTGTGCACTAAAATCTTTTGCTGTATTTTGTTTATTTTGGCATCCGGATGATGATTCCAGCATGAAATTGCTTGGGCACCTGTTAATTTTTAAGATTTTGACACATTCAGCTCAAATGTACAATCATGCGCTAAAAACGCATTTAAAGCAATAAAAAGTTGATTATGGCTGTCAAACCTAAACCAAACGTTGTGCACTCAAATCTTTTGCTGTATTTAGTTTATTTTGGCATCCGGATGATGATTCTAGCATGAAATTGCTTGGGCACCTGTTAATTTTTAAGATTTTGACACATTCAGCTCAAATGTACACAATTGCTGATTATGGCTGTCAAATCTAAACCAAACGTTGTGCACTCAAATCTTTTGCTGTATTTAGTTTATTTTGGCATCCGGATGATGATTCTAGCATGAAATTGCTTGGGCACCTGTTAATTTTTAAGATTTTGACACATTCAGCTCAAATGTACAATCATGCGCTAAAAACGCATTTAAAGCAATAAAAAGGTGATTATGGCTGTCAAACCTAAACCAAACGTTGTGCACTCAAATCTTTTGCTGTATTTAGTTTATTTTGGCATCCGGATGATGATTCTAGCATGAAATTGCTTGGACACCTGTTAATTTTTAAGATTTTGACACATTCAGCTCAAATGTACACAATTGCTGATTATGGCTGTCAAATCTAAACCAAACGTTGTGCACTCAAATCTTTTGCTGTATTTAGTTTATTTTGGCATCCGGATGATGATTCTAGCATGAAATTGCTTGGGCACCTGTTAATTTTTAAGATTTTGACACATTCAGCTCAAATGTACAATCATGCGCTACAAACGCATTTAAAGCAATAAAAAGGTGATTATGGCTGTCAAACCTAAACCAAACGTTGTGCACTCAAATCTTTTGCTGTATTTAGTTTATTTTGGCATCCGGATGATGATTCTAGCATGAAATTGCTTGGGCACCTGTTAATTTTTAAGATTTTGACACATTCAGCTCAAATGTACACAATTGCTGATTATGGCTGTCAAATCTAAACCAAACGTTGTGCACTCAAATCTTTTGCTGTATTTAGTTTATTTTGGCATCCGGATGATGATTCTAGCATGAAATTGCTTGGGCACCTGTTAATTTTTAAGATTTTGACACATTCAGCTCAAATTACAATCATGCGCTAAAAACGCATTTAAAGCAATAAAAAGGTGATTATGGCTGTCAAACCTAAACCAAACGTTGTGCACTCAAATCTTTTGCTGTATTTAGTTTATTTTGGCATCCGGATGATGATTCTAGCATGAAATTGTTTGGGCACCTGTTAATTTTTAAGATTTTGACACATTCAGCTCAAATGTACACAATTGCTGATTATGGCTGTCAAATCTAAACCAAACGTTGTGCACTCAAATCTTTTGCTGTATTTAGTTTATTTTGGCATCCGGATGTTGATTCTAGCATGAAATTGCTTGGGCACCTGTTAATTTTTAAGATTTTGACACATTCAGCTCAAATGTACAATCATGCGCTAAAAACGCATTTAAAGCAATAAAAAGGTGATTATGGCTGTCAAACCTAAACCAAACGTTGTGCACTCAAATCTTTTGCTGTATTTAGTTTATTTTGGCATCCGGATGATGATTCTACCATGAAATTGCTTGGGCACCTGTTAATTTTTAAGATTTTGACACATTCAGCTCAAATGTACACAATTGCTGATTATGGCTGTCAAATCTAAACCAAACGTTGTGCACTCAAATCTTTTGCTGTATTTAGTTTATTTTGGCATCCGGATGATGATTCTAGCATGAAATTGCTTGGGCACCTGTTAATTTTTAAGATTTTGACACATTCAGCTCAAATGTACAATCATGCGCTAAAAACGCATTTAAAGCAATAAAAAGGTGATTATGGCTGTCAAACCTAAACCAAACGTTGTGCACTCAAATCTTTTGCTGTATTTAGTTTATTTTGGCATCCGGATGATGATTCTACCATGAAATTGCTTGGGCACCTGTTAATTTTTAAGATTTTGACACATTCAGCTCAAATGTACACAATTGCTGATTATGGCTGTCAAATCTAAACCAAACGTTGTGCACTCAAATCTTTTGCTGTATTTAGTTTATTTTGGCATCCGGATGATGATTCTAGCATGAAATTGCTTGGGCACCTGTTAATTTTTAAGATTTTGACACATTCAGCTCAAATGTACACAATTGCTGATTATGGCTGTCAAATCTAAACCAAACGTTGTACACTCAAATCTTTTGCTGTATTTAGTTTATTTTGGCATCCGGATGATGATTCTAGCATGAAATTGCTTGGGCACCTGTTAATTTTTAAGATTTTGACACATTCAGCTCAAATGTACAATCATGCGCTACAAACGCATTTAAAGCAATAAAAAGGTGATTATGGCTGTCAAACCTAAACCAAACGTGCACTCAAATCTTTTGCTGTATTTAGTTTATTTTGGCATCCGGATGATGATTCTAGCATGAAATTGCTTGGGCACCTGTTAATTTTTAAGATTTTGACACATTCAGCTCAAATGTACACAATTGCTGATTATGGCTGTCAAATCTAAACCAAACGTTGTGCACTCAAATCTTTTGCTGTATTTAGTTTATTTTGGCATCCGGATGATGATTCTAGCATGAAATTGCTTGGGCACCTGTTAATTTTTAAGATTTTGACACATTCAGCTCAAATGTACAATCATGCGCTAAAAACGCATTTAAAGCAATAAAAAGGTGATTATGGCTGTCAAACCTAAACCAAACGTTGTGCACTCAAATCTTTTGCTGTATTTAGTTTATTTTGGCATCCGGATGATGATTCTAGCATGAAATTGCTTGGGCACCTGTTAATTTTTAAGATTTTGACACATTCAGCTCAAATGTACACAATTGCTGATTATGGCTGTCAAATCTAAACCAAACGTTGTGCACTCAAATCTTTTGCTGTATTTAGTTTATTTTGGCATCCGGATGATGATTCTAGCATGAAATTGCTTGGGCACCTGTTAATTTTTAAGATTTTGACACATTCAGCTCAAATTACAATCATGCGCTAAAAACGCATTTAAAGCAATAAAAAGGTGATTATGGCTGTCAAACCTAAACCAAACGTTGTGCACTCAAATCTTTTGCTGTATTTAGTTTATTTTGGCATCCGGATGATGATTCTAGCATGAAATTGTTTGGGCACCTGTTAATTTTTAAGATTTTGACACATTCAGCTCAAATGTACACAATTGCTGATTATGGCTGTCAAATCTAAACCAAACGTTGTGCACTCAAATCTTTTGCTGTATTTAGTTTATTTTGGCATCCGGATGATGATTCTAGCATGAAATTGCTTGGGCACCTGTTAATTTTTAAGATTTTGACACATTCAGCTCAAATGTACAATCATGCGCTAAAAACGCATTTAAAGCAATAAAAAGGTGATTATGGCTGTCAAACCTAAACCAAACGTTGTGCACTCAAATCTCTTGCTGTATTTAGTTTATTTTGGCATCCGGATGATGATTCTACCATGAAATTGCTTGGGCACCTGTTAATTTTTAAGATTTTGACACATTCAGCTCAAATGTACACAATTGCTGATTATGGCTGTCAAATCTAAACCAAACGTTGTGCACTCAAATCTTTTGCTGTATTTAGTTTATTTTGGCATCCGGATGATGATTCTAGCATGAAATTGCTTGGGCACCTGTTAATTTTTAAGATTTTGACACATTCAGCTCAAATGTACAATCATGCGCTACAAACGCATTTAAAGCAATAAAAAGGTGATTATGGCTGTCAAACCTAAACCAAACGTGCACTCAAATCTTTTGCTGTATTTAGTTTATTTTGGCATCCGGATGATGATTCTAGCATGAAATTGCTTGGGCACCTGTTAATTTTTAAGATTTTGACACATTCAGCTCAAATGTACAGAATTGCTGATTATGGCTGTCAAATCTAAACCAAACGTTGTGCACTAAAATCTTTTGCTGTATTTTGTTTATTTTGGCATCCGGATGATGATTCCAGCATGAAATTGCTTGGGCACCTGTTAATTTTTAAGATTTTGACACATTCAGCTCAAATGTACAATCATGCGCTAAAAACGCATTTAAAGCAATAAAAAGTTGATTATGGCTGTCAAACCTAAACCAAACGTTGTGCACTCAAATCTTTTGCTGTATTTAGTTTATTTTGGCATCCGGATGATGATTCTAGCATGAAATTGCTTGGGCACCTGTTAATTTTTAAGATTTTGACACATTCAGCTCAAATGTACACAATTGCTGATTATGGCTGTCAAATCTAAACCAAACGTTGTGCACTCAAATCTTTTGCTGTATTTAGTTTATTTTGGCATCCGGATGATGATTCTAGCATGAAATTGCTTGGGCACCTGTTAATTTTTAAGATTTTGACACATTCAGCTCAAATGTACAATCATGCGCTAAAAACGCATTTAAAGCAATAAAAAGGTGATTATGGCTGTCAAACCTAAACCAAACGTTGTGCACTCAAATCTTTTGCTGTATTTAGTTTATTTTGGCATCCGGATGATGATTCTAGCATGAAATTGCTTGGGCACCTGTTAATTTTTAAGATTTTGACACATTCAACTCAAATGTACACAATTGCTGATTATGGCTGTCAAATCTAAACCAAACGTTGTGCACTCAAATCTTTTGCTGTATTTAGTTTATTTTGGCATCCGGATGATGATTCTAGCATGAAATTGCTTGGGCACCTGTTAATTTTTAAGATTTTGACACATTCAGCTCAAATGTACAATCATGCGCTACAAACGCATTTAAAGCAATAAAAAGGTGATTATGGCTGTCAAACCTAAACCAAACGTGCACTCAAATCTTTTGCTGTATTTAGTTTATTTTGGCATCCGGATGATGATTCTAGCATGAAATTGCTTGGGCACCTGTTAATTTTTAAGATTTTGACACATTCAGCTCAAATGTACAGAATTGCTGATTATGGCTGTCAAATCTAAACCAAACGTTGTGCACTAAAATCTTTTGCTGTATTTTGTTTATTTTGGCATCCGGATGATGATTCCAGCATGAAATTGCTTGGGCACCTGTTAATTTTTAAGATTTTGACACATTCAGCTCAAATGTACAATCATGCGCTAAAAACGCATTTAAAGCAATAAAAAGTTGATTATGGCTGTCAAACCTAAACCAAACGTTGTGCACTCAAATCTTTTGCTGTATTTAGTTTATTTTGGCATCCGGATGATGATTCTAGCATGAAATTGCTTGGGCACCTGTTAATTTTTAAGATTTTGACACATTCAGCTCAAATGTACACAATTGCTGATTATGGCTGTCAAATCTAAACCAAACGTTGTGCACTCAAATCTTTTGCTGTATTTAGTTTATTTTGGCATCCGGATGATGATTCTAGCATGAAATTGCTTGGGCACCTGTTAATTTTTAAGATTTTGACACATTCAGCTCAAATGTACAATCATGCGCTAAAAACGCATTTAAAGCAATAAAAAGGTGATTATGGCTGTCAAACCTAAACCAAACGTTGTGCACTCAAATCTTTTGCTGTATTTAGTTTATTTTGGCATCCGGATGATGATTCTAGCATGAAATTGCTTGGGCACCTGTTAATTTTTAAGATTTTGACACATTCAGCTCAAATGTACACAATTGCTGATTATGGCTGTCAAATCTAAACCAAACGTTGTGCACTCAAATCTTTTGCTGTATTTAGTTTATTTTGGCATCCGGATGATGATTCTAGCATGAAATTGCTTGGGCACCTGTTAATTTTTAAGATTTTGACACATTCAGCTCAAATGTACACAATTGCTGATTATGGCTGTCAAATCTAAACCAAACGTTGTACACTCAAATCTTTTGCTGTATTTAGTTTATTTTGGCATCCGGATGATGATTCTAGCATGAAATTGCTTGGGCACCTGTTAATTTTTAAGATTTTGACACATTCAGCTCAAATGTACAATCATGCGCTACAAACGCATTTAAAGCAATAAAAAGGTGATTATGGCTGTCAAACCTAAACCAAACGTGCACTCAAATCTTTTGCTGTATTTAGTTTATTTTGGCATCCGGATGATGATTCTACCATGAAATTGCTTGGGCACCTGTTAATTTTTAAGATTTTGACACATTCAGCTCAAATGTACACAATTGCTGATTATGGCTGTCAAATCTAAACCAAACGTTGTGCACTCAAATCTTTTGCTGTATTTAGTTTATTTTGGCATCCGGATGATGATTCTAGCATGAAATTGCTTGGGCACCTGTTAATTTTTAAGATTTTGACACATTCAGCTCAAATGTACAATCATGCGCTAAAAACGCATTTAAAGCAATAAAAAGGTGATTATGGCTGTCAAACCTAAACCAAACGTTGTGCACTCAAATCTCTTGCTGTATTTAGTTTATTTTGGCATCCGGATGATGATTCTACCATGAAATTGCTTGGGCACCTGTTAATTTTTAAGATTTTGACACATTCAGCTCAAATGTACACAATTGCTGATTATGGCTGTCAAATCTAAACCAAACGTTGTGCACTCAAATCTTTTGCTGTATTTAGTTTATTTTGGCATCCGGATGATGATTCTAGCATGAAATTGCTTGGGCACCTGTTAATTTTTAAGATTTTGACACATTCAGCTCAAATGTACAATCATGCGCTACAAACGCATTTAAAGCAATAAAAAGGTGATTATGGCTGTCAAACCTAAACCAAACGTGCACTCAAATCTTTTGCTGTATTTAGTTTATTTTGGCATCCGGATGATGATTCTAGCATGAAATTGCTTGGGCACCTGTTAATTTTTAAGATTTTGACACATTCAGCTCAAATGTACAGAATTGCTGATTATGGCTGTCAAATCTAAACCAAACGTTGTGCACTAAAATCTTTTGCTGTATTTTGTTTATTTTGGCATCCGGATGATGATTCCAGCATGAAATTGCTTGGGCACCTGTTAATTTTTAAGATTTTGACACATTCAGCTCAAATGTACAATCATGCGCTAAAAACGCATTTAAAGCAATAAAAAGTTGATTATGGCTGTCAAACCTAAACCAAACGTTGTGCACTCAAATCTTTTGCTGTATTTAGTTTATTTTGGCATCCGGATGATGATTCTAGCATGAAATTGCTTGGGCACCTGTTAATTTTTAAGATTTTGACACATTCAGCTCAAATGTACACAATTGCTGATTATGGCTGTCAAATCTAAACCAAACGTTGTGCACTCAAATCTTTTGCTGTATTTAGTTTATTTTGGCATCCGGATGATGATTCTAGCATGAAATTGCTTGGGCACCTGTTAATTTTTAAGATTTTGACACATTCAGCTCAAATGTACAATCATGCGCTAAAAACGCATTTAAAGCAATAAAAAGGTGATTATGGCTGTCAAACCTAAACCAAACGTTGTGCACTCAAATCTTTTGCTGTATTTAGTTTATTTTGGCATCCGGATGATGATTCTAGCATGAAATTGCTTGGGCACCTGTTAATTTTTAAGATTTTGACACATTCAGCTCAAATGTACACAATTGCTGATTATGGCTGTCAAATCTAAACCAAACGTTGTGCACTCAAATCTTTTGCTGTATTTAGTTTATTTTGGCATCCGGATGATAATTCTAGCATGAAATTGCTTGGGCACCTGTTAATTTTTAAGATTTTGACACATTCAGCTCAAATGTACACAATTGCTGATTATGGCTGTCAAATCTAAACCAAACGTTGTACACTCAAATCTTTTGCTGTATTTAGTTTATTTTGGCATCCGGATGATGATTCTAGCATGAAATTGCTTGGGCACCTGTTAATTTTTAAGATTTTGACACATTCAGCTCAAATGTACAATCATGCGCTACAAACGCATTTAAAGCAATAAAAAGGTGATTATGGCTGTCAAACCTAAACCAAACGTGCACTCAAATCTTTTGCTGTATTTAGTTTATTTTGGCATCCGGATGATGATTCTACCATGAAATTGCTTGGGCACCTGTTAATTTTTAAGATTTTGACACATTCAGCTCAAATGTACACAATTGCTGATTATGGCTGTCAAATCTAAACCAAACGTTGTGCACTCAAATCTTTTGCTGTATTTTGTTTATTTTGGCATCCGGATGATGATTCTAGCATGAAATTGCTTGGGCACCTGTTAATTTTTAAGATTTTGACACATTCAGCTCAAATGTACAATCATGCGCTAAAAACGCATTTAAAGCAATAAAAAGGTGATTATGGCTGTCAAACCTAAACCAAACGTTGTGCACTCAAATCTTTTGCTGTATTTAGTTTATTTTGGCATCCGGATGATGATTCTAGCATGAAATTGCTTGGGCACCTGTTAATTTTTAAGATTTTGACACATTCAGCTCAAATGTACACAATTGCTGATTATGGCTGTCAAATATAAACCAAACGTTGTGCACTCAAATCTTTTGCTGTATTTAGTTTATTTTGGCATCCGGATGATGATTCTAGCATGAAATTGCTTGGGCACCTGTTAATTTTTAAGATTTTGACACATTCAGCTCAAATGTACAATCATGCGCTAAAAACGCATTTAAAGCAATAAAAAGGTGATTATGGCTGTCAAACCTAAACCAAACGTTGTGCACTCAAATCTTTTGCTGTATTTAGTTTATTTTGGCATCCGGATGATGATTCTAGCATGAAATTGCTTGGGCACCTGTTAATTTTTAAGATTTTGACACATTCACCTCAAATGTACAATCATGCGCTAAAAACGCATTTAAAGCAATAAAAAGGTGATTATGGCTGTCAAACCTAAACCAAACGTTGTGCACTCAAATCTTTTGCTGTATTTAGTTTATTTTGGCATCCGGATGATGATTCTAGCATGAAATTGCTTGGGCACCTGTTAATTTTTAAGATTTTGACACATTCAGCTCAAATGTACACAATTGCTGATTATGGCTGTCAAATCTAAACCAAACGTTGTGCACTCAAATCTTTTGCTGTATTTAGTTTATTTTGGCATCCGGATGATGATTCTAGCATGAAATTGCTTGGGCACCTGTTAATTTTTAAGATTTTGACACATTCAGCTCAAATGTACAATCATGCGCTAAAAACGCATTTAAAGCAATAAAAAGGTGATTATGGCTGTCAAACCTAAACCAAACGTTGTGCACTCAAATCTTTTGCTGTATTTAGTTTATTTTGGCATCCGGATGATGATTCTACCATGAAATTGCTTGGGCACCTGTTAATTTTTAAGATTTTGACACATTCAGCTCAAATGTACACAATTGCTGATTATGGCTGTCAAATCTAAACCAAACGTTGTGCACTCAAATCTTTTGCTGTATTTAGTTTATTTTGGCATCCGGATGATGATTCTAGCATGAAATTGCTTGGGCACCTGTTAATTTTTAAGATTTTGACACATTCAGCTCAAATGTACAATCATGCGCTAAAAACGCATTTAAAGAAATAAAAAGGTGATTATGGCTGTCAAACCTAAACCAAACGTTGTGCACTCAAATCTTTTGCTGTATTTAGTTTATTTTGGCATCCGGATGATGATTCTAGCATGAAATTGCTTGGGCACCTGTTAATTTTTAAGATTTTGACACATTCAGCTCAAATGTACAATCATGCGCTAAAAACGCATTTAAAGCAATAAAAAGGTGATTATGGCTGTCAAACCTAAACCAAACGTTGTGCACTCAAATCTTTTGCTGTATTTAGTTTATTTTGGCATCCGGATGATGATTCTAGCATGAAATTGCTTGGGCACCTGTTAATTTTTAAGATTTTGACACATTCAGCTCAAATGTACACAATTGCTGATTATGGCTGTCAAATCTAAACCAAACGTTGTGCACTCAAATCTTTTGCTGTATTTAGTTTATTTTGGCATCCGGATGATGATTCTAGCATGAAATTGCTTGGGCACCTGTTAATTTTTAAGATTTTGACACATTCAGCTCAAATGTACAATCATGCGCTAAAAACGCATTTAAAGCAATAAAAAGGTGATTATGGCTGTCAAACCTAAACCAAACGTTGTGCACTCAAATCTTTTGCTGTATTTAGTTTATTTTGGCATCCGGATGATGATTCTAGCATGAAATTGCTTGGGCACCTGTTAATTTTTAAGATTTTGACACATTCAGCTCAAATGTACACAATTGCTGATTATGGCTGTCAAATCTAAACCAAACGTTGTGCACTCAAATCTTTTGCTGTATTTAGTTTATTTTGGCATCCGGATGATGATTCTAGCATGAAATTGCTTGGGCACCTGTTAATTTTTAAGATTTTGACACATTCAGCTCAAATGTACAATCATGCGCTAAAAACGCATTTAAAGCAATAAAAAGGTGATTATGGCTGTCAAACCTAAACCAAACGTTGTGCACTCAAATCTTTTGCTGTATTTAGTTTATTTTGGCATCCGGATGATGATTCTAGCATGAAATTGCTTGGGCACCTGTTAATTTTTAAGATTTTGACACATTCAGCTCAAATGTACACAATTGCTGATTATGGCTGTCAAATCTAAACCAAACGTTGTGCACTCAAATCTTTTGCTGTATTTAGTTTATTTTGGCATCCGGATGATGATTCTAGCATGAAATTGCTTGGGCACCTGTTAATTTTTAAGATTTTGACACATTCAGCTCAAATTACAATCATGCGCTAAAAACGCATTTAAAGCAATAAAAAGGTGATTATGGCTGTCAAACCTAAACCAAACGTTGTGCACTCAAATCTTTTGCTGTATTTAGTTTATTTTGGCATCCGGATGATGATTCTACCATGAAATTGCTTGGGCACCTGTTAATTTTTAAGATTTTGACACATTCAGCTCAAATGTACACAATTGCTGATTATGGCTGTCAAATCTAAACCAAACGTTGTGCACTCAAATCTTTTGCTGTATTTAGTTTATTTTGGCATCCGGATGATGATTCTAGCATGAAATTGCTTGGGCACCTGTTAATTTTTAAGATTTTGACACATTCAGCTCAAATGTACAATCATGCGCTAAAAACGCATTTAAAGCAATAAAAAGGTGATTATGGCTGTCAAACCTAAACCAAACGTTGTGCACTCAAATCTTTTGCTGTATTTAGTTTATTTTGGCATCCGGATGATGATTCTACCATGAAATTGCTTGGGCACCTGTTAATTTTTAAGATTTTGACACATTCAGCTCAAATGTACACAATTGCTGATTATGGCTGTCAAATCTAAACCAAACGTTGTGCACTCAAATCTTTTGCTGTATTTAGTTTATTTTGGCATCCGGATGATGATTCTAGCATGAAATTGCTTGGGCACCTGTTAATTTTTAAGATTTTGACACATTCAGCTCAAATGTACACAATTGCTGATTATGGCTGTCAAATCTAAACCAAACGTTGTACACTCAAATCTTTTGCTGTATTTAGTTTATTTTGGCATCCGGATGATGATTCTAGCATGAAATTGCTTGGGCACCTGTTAATTTTTAAGATTTTGACACATTCAGCTCAAATGTACAATCATGCGCTACAAACGCATTTAAAGCAATAAAAAGGTGATTATGGCTGTCAAACCTAAACCAAACGTGCACTCAAATCTTTTGCTGTATTTAGTTTATTTTGGCATCCGGATGATGATTCTAGCATGAAATTGCTTGGGCACCTGTTAATTTTTAAGATTTTGACACATTCAGCTCAAATGTACACAATTGCTGATTATGGCTGTCAAATCTAAACCAAACGTTGTGCACTCAAATCTTTTGCTGTATTTAGTTTATTTTGGCATCCGGATGATGATTCTAGCATGAAATTGCTTGGGCACCTGTTAATTTTTAAGATTTTGACACATTCAGCTCAAATGTACAATCATGCGCTAAAAACGCATTTAAAGCAATAAAAAGGTGATTATGGCTGTCAAACCTAAACCAAACGTTGTGCACTCAAATCT
Source organism: Festucalex cinctus (assembly GCF_051991245.1). NCBI lineage: Eukaryota > Metazoa > Chordata > Actinopteri > Syngnathiformes > Syngnathidae > Festucalex > Festucalex cinctus. The sequence continues at coordinate 48,976 of NW_027520307.1, read as the reverse complement.
TTTGCTGTATTTAGTTTATTTTGGCATCCGGATGATGATTCTAGCATGAAATTGCTTGGGCACCTGTTAATTTTTAAGATTTTGACACATTCAGCTCAAATGTACACAATTGCTGATTATGGCTGTCAAATATAAACCAAACGTTGTGCACTCAAATCTTTTGCTGTATTTAGTTTATTTTGGCATCCGGATGATGATTCTAGCATGAAATTGCTTGGGCACCTGTTAATTTTTAAGATTTTGACACATTCAGCTCAAATGTACACAATTGCTGATTATGGCTGTCAAATCTAAACCAAACGTTGTGCACTCAAATCTTTTGCTGTATTTAGTTTATTTTGGCATCCGGATGATGATTCTAGCATGAAATTGCTTGGGCACCTGTTAATTTTTAAGATTTTGACACATTCAGCTCAAATGTACAATCATGCGCTAAAAACGCATTTAAAGCAATAAAAAGGTGATTATGGCTGTCAAACCTAAACCAAACGTTGTGCACTCAAATCTCTTGCTGTATTTAGTTTATTTTGGCATCCGGATGATGATTCTACCATGAAATTGCTTGGGCACCTGTTAATTTTTAAGATTTTGACACATTCAGCTCAAATGTACACAATTGCTGATTATGGCTGTCAAATCTAAACCAAACGTTGTGCACTCAAATCTTTTGCTGTATTTAGTTTATTTTGGCATCCGGATGATGATTCTAGCATGAAATTGCTTGGGCACCTGTTAATTTTTAAGATTTTGACACATTCAGCTCAAATGTACAATCATGCGCTACAAACGCATTTAAAGCAATAAAAAGGTGATTATGGCTGTCAAACCTAAACCAAACGTGCACTCAAATCTTTTGCTGTATTTAGTTTATTTTGGCATCCGGATGATGATTCTAGCATGAAATTGCTTGGGCACCTGTTAATTTTTAAGATTTTGACACATTCAGCTCAAATGTACAGAATTGCTGATTATGGCTGTCAAATCTAAACCAAACGTTGTGCACTAAAATCTTTTGCTGTATTTTGTTTATTTTGGCATCCGGATGATGATTCCAGCATGAAATTGCTTGGGCACCTGTTAATTTTTAAGATTTTGACACATTCAGCTCAAATGTACAATCATGCGCTAAAAACGCATTTAAAGCAATAAAAAGTTGATTATGGCTGTCAAACCTAAACCAAACGTTGTGCACTCAAATCTTTTGCTGTATTTAGTTTATTTTGGCATCCGGATGATGATTCTAGCATGAAATTGCTTGGGCACCTGTTAATTTTTAAGATTTTGACACATTCAGCTCAAATGTACACAATTGCTGATTATGGCTGTCAAATCTAAACCAAACGTTGTGCACTCAAATCTTTTGCTGTATTTAGTTTATTTTGGCATCCGGATGATGATTCTAGCATGAAATTGCTTGGGCACCTGTTAATTTTTAAGATTTTGACACATTCAGCTCAAATGTACAATCATGCGCTAAAAACGCATTTAAAGCAATAAAAAGGTGATTATGGCTGTCAAACCTAAACCAAACGTTGTGCACTCAAATCTTTTGCTGTATTTAGTTTATTTTGGCATCCGGATGATGATTCTAGCATGAAATTGCTTGGGCACCTGTTAATTTTTAAGATTTTGACACATTCAGCTCAAATGTACACAATTGCTGATTATGGCTGTCAAATCTAAACCAAACGTTGTGCACTCAAATCTTTTGCTGTATTTAGTTTATTTTGGCATCCGGATGATGATTCTAGCATGAAATTGCTTGGGCACCTGTTAATTTTTAAGATTTTGACACATTCAGCTCAAATGTACACAATTGCTGATTATGGCTGTCAAATCTAAACCAAACGTTGTACACTCAAATCTTTTGCTGTATTTAGTTTATTTTGGCATCCGGATGATGATTCTAGCATGAAATTGCTTGGGCACCTGTTAATTTTTAAGATTTTGACACATTCAGCTCAAATGTACAATCATGCGCTACAAACGCATTTAAAGCAATAAAAAGGTGATTATGGCTGTCAAACCTAAACCAAACGTGCACTCAAATCTTTTGCTGTATTTAGTTTATTTTGGCATCCGGATGATGATTCTACCATGAAATTGCTTGGGCACCTGTTAATTTTTAAGATTTTGACACATTCAGCTCAAATGTACACAATTGCTGATTATGGCTGTCAAATCTAAACCAAACGTTGTGCACTCAAATCTTTTGCTGTATTTTGTTTATTTTGGCATCCGGATGATGATTCTAGCATGAAATTGCTTGGGCACCTGTTAATTTTTAAGATTTTGACACATTCAGCTCAAATGTACAATCATGCGCTAAAAACGCATTTAAAGCAATAAAAAGGTGATTATGGCTGTCAAACCTAAACCAAACGTTGTGCACTCAAATCTTTTGCTGTATTTAGTTTATTTTGGCATCCGGATGATGATTCTAGCATGAAATTGCTTGGGCACCTGTTAATTTTTAAGATTTTGACACATTCAGCTCAAATGTACACAATTGCTGATTATGGCTGTCAAATATAAACCAAACGTTGTGCACTCAAATCTTTTGCTGTATTTAGTTTATTTTGGCATCCGGATGATGATTCTAGCATGAAATTGCTTGGGCACCTGTTAATTTTTAAGATTTTGACACATTCAGCTCAAATGTACAATCATGCGCTAAAAACGCATTTAAAGCAATAAAAAGGTGATTATGGCTGTCAAACCTAAACCAAACGTTGTGCACTCAAATCTTTTGCTGTATTTAGTTTATTTTGGCATCCGGATGATGATTCTAGCATGAAATTGCTTGGGCACCTGTTAATTTTTAAGATTTTGACACATTCACCTCAAATGTACAATCATGCGCTAAAAACGCATTTAAAGCAATAAAAAGGTGATTATGGCTGTCAAACCTAAACCAAACGTTGTGCACTCAAATCTTTTGCTGTATTTAGTTTATTTTGGCATCCGGATGATGATTCTAGCATGAAATTGCTTGGGCACCTGTTAATTTTTAAGATTTTGACACATTCAGCTCAAATGTACACAATTGCTGATTATGGCTGTCAAATCTAAACCAAACGTTGTGCACTCAAATCTTTTGCTGTATTTAGTTTATTTTGGCATCCGGATGATGATTCTAGCATGAAATTGCTTGGGCACCTGTTAATTTTTAAGATTTTGACACATTCAGCTCAAATGTACAATCATGCGCTAAAAACGCATTTAAAGCAATAAAAAGGTGATTATGGCTGTCAAACCTAAACCAAACGTTGTGCACTCAAATCTTTTGCTGTATTTAGTTTATTTTGGCATCCGGATGATGATTCTACCATGAAATTGCTTGGGCACCTGTTAATTTTTAAGATTTTGACACATTCAGCTCAAATGTACACAATTGCTGATTATGGCTGTCAAATCTAAACCAAACGTTGTGCACTCAAATCTTTTGCTGTATTTAGTTTATTTTGGCATCCGGATGATGATTCTAGCATGAAATTGCTTGGGCACCTGTTAATTTTTAAGATTTTGACACATTCAGCTCAAATGTACAATCATGCGCTAAAAACGCATTTAAAGAAATAAAAAGGTGATTATGGCTGTCAAACCTAAACCAAACGTTGTGCACTCAAATCTTTTGCTGTATTTAGTTTATTTTGGCATCCGGATGATGATTCTAGCATGAAATTGCTTGGGCACCTGTTAATTTTTAAGATTTTGACACATTCAGCTCAAATGTACAATCATGCGCTAAAAACGCATTTAAAGCAATAAAAAGGTGATTATGGCTGTCAAACCTAAACCAAACGTTGTGCACTCAAATCTTTTGCTGTATTTAGTTTATTTTGGCATCCGGATGATGATTCTAGCATGAAATTGCTTGGGCACCTGTTAATTTTTAAGATTTTGACACATTCAGCTCAAATGTACACAATTGCTGATTATGGCTGTCAAATCTAAACCAAACGTTGTGCACTCAAATCTTTTGCTGTATTTAGTTTATTTTGGCATCCGGATGATGATTCTAGCATGAAATTGCTTGGGCACCTGTTAATTTTTAAGATTTTGACACATTCAGCTCAAATGTACAATCATGCGCTAAAAACGCATTTAAAGCAATAAAAAGGTGATTATGGCTGTCAAACCTAAACCAAACGTTGTGCACTCAAATCTTTTGCTGTATTTAGTTTATTTTGGCATCCGGATGATGATTCTAGCATGAAATTGCTTGGGCACCTGTTAATTTTTAAGATTTTGACACATTCAGCTCAAATGTACACAATTGCTGATTATGGCTGTCAAATCTAAACCAAACGTTGTGCACTCAAATCTTTTGCTGTATTTAGTTTATTTTGGCATCCGGATGATGATTCTAGCATGAAATTGCTTGGGCACCTGTTAATTTTTAAGATTTTGACACATTCAGCTCAAATGTACAATCATGCGCTAAAAACGCATTTAAAGCAATAAAAAGGTGATTATGGCTGTCAAACCTAAACCAAACGTTGTGCACTCAAATCTTTTGCTGTATTTAGTTTATTTTGGCATCCGGATGATGATTCTAGCATGAAATTGCTTGGGCACCTGTTAATTTTTAAGATTTTGACACATTCAGCTCAAATGTACACAATTGCTGATTATGGCTGTCAAATCTAAACCAAACGTTGTGCACTCAAATCTTTTGCTGTATTTAGTTTATTTTGGCATCCGGATGATGATTCTAGCATGAAATTGCTTGGGCACCTGTTAATTTTTAAGATTTTGACACATTCAGCTCAAATTACAATCATGCGCTAAAAACGCATTTAAAGCAATAAAAAGGTGATTATGGCTGTCAAACCTAAACCAAACGTTGTGCACTCAAATCTTTTGCTGTATTTAGTTTATTTTGGCATCCGGATGATGATTCTACCATGAAATTGCTTGGGCACCTGTTAATTTTTAAGATTTTGACACATTCAGCTCAAATGTACACAATTGCTGATTATGGCTGTCAAATCTAAACCAAACGTTGTGCACTCAAATCTTTTGCTGTATTTAGTTTATTTTGGCATCCGGATGATGATTCTAGCATGAAATTGCTTGGGCACCTGTTAATTTTTAAGATTTTGACACATTCAGCTCAAATGTACAATCATGCGCTAAAAACGCATTTAAAGCAATAAAAAGGTGATTATGGCTGTCAAACCTAAACCAAACGTTGTGCACTCAAATCTTTTGCTGTATTTAGTTTATTTTGGCATCCGGATGATGATTCTACCATGAAATTGCTTGGGCACCTGTTAATTTTTAAGATTTTGACACATTCAGCTCAAATGTACACAATTGCTGATTATGGCTGTCAAATCTAAACCAAACGTTGTGCACTCAAATCTTTTGCTGTATTTAGTTTATTTTGGCATCCGGATGATGATTCTAGCATGAAATTGCTTGGGCACCTGTTAATTTTTAAGATTTTGACACATTCAGCTCAAATGTACACAATTGCTGATTATGGCTGTCAAATCTAAACCAAACGTTGTACACTCAAATCTTTTGCTGTATTTAGTTTATTTTGGCATCCGGATGATGATTCTAGCATGAAATTGCTTGGGCACCTGTTAATTTTTAAGATTTTGACACATTCAGCTCAAATGTACAATCATGCGCTACAAACGCATTTAAAGCAATAAAAAGGTGATTATGGCTGTCAAACCTAAACCAAACGTGCACTCAAATCTTTTGCTGTATTTAGTTTATTTTGGCATCCGGATGATGATTCTAGCATGAAATTGCTTGGGCACCTGTTAATTTTTAAGATTTTGACACATTCAGCTCAAATGTACACAATTGCTGATTATGGCTGTCAAATCTAAACCAAACGTTGTGCACTCAAATCTTTTGCTGTATTTAGTTTATTTTGGCATCCGGATGATGATTCTAGCATGAAATTGCTTGGGCACCTGTTAATTTTTAAGATTTTGACACATTCAGCTCAAATGTACAATCATGCGCTAAAAACGCATTTAAAGCAATAAAAAGGTGATTATGGCTGTCAAACCTAAACCAAACGTTGTGCACTCAAATCTTTTGCTGTATTTAGTTTATTTTGGCATCCGGATGATGATTCTAGCATGAAATTGCTTGGGCACCTGTTAATTTTTAAGATTTTGACACATTCAGCTCAAATGTACACAATTGCTGATTATGGCTGTCAAATCTAAACCAAACGTTGTGCACTCAAATCTTTTGCTGTATTTAGTTTATTTTGGCATCCGGATGATGATTCTAGCATGAAATTGCTTGGGCACCTGTTAATTTTTAAGATTTTGACACATTCAGCTCAAATTACAATCATGCGCTAAAAACGCATTTAAAGCAATAAAAAGGTGATTATGGCTGTCAAACCTAAACCAAACGTTGTGCACTCAAATCTTTTGCTGTATTTAGTTTATTTTGGCATCCGGATGATGATTCTAGCATGAAATTGTTTGGGCACCTGTTAATTTTTAAGATTTTGACACATTCAGCTCAAATGTACACAATTGCTGATTATGGCTGTCAAATCTAAACCAAACGTTGTGCACTCAAATCTTTTGCTGTATTTAGTTTATTTTGGCATCCGGATGATGATTCTAGCATGAAATTGCTTGGGCACCTGTTAATTTTTAAGATTTTGACACATTCAGCTCAAATGTACAATCATGCGCTACAAACGCATTTAAAGCAATAAAAAGGTGATTATGGCTGTCAAACCTAAACCAAACGTGCACTCAAATCTTTTGCTGTATTTAGTTTATTTTGGCATCCGGATGATGATTCTAGCATGAAATTGCTTGGGCACCTGTTAATTTTTAAGATTTTGACACATTCAGCTCAAATGTACAGAATTGCTGATTATGGCTGTCAAATCTAAACCAAACGTTGTGCACTAAAATCTTTTGCTGTATTTTGTTTATTTTGGCATCCGGATGATGATTCCAGCATGAAATTGCTTGGGCACCTGTTAATTTTTAAGATTTTGACACATTCAGCTCAAATGTACAATCATGCGCTAAAAACGCATTTAAAGCAATAAAAAGTTGATTATGGCTGTCAAACCTAAACCAAACGTTGTGCACTCAAATCTTTTGCTGTATTTAGTTTATTTTGGCATCCGGATGATGATTCTAGCATGAAATTGCTTGGGCACCTGTTAATTTTTAAGATTTTGACACATTCAGCTCAAATGTACACAATTGCTGATTATGGCTGTCAAATCTAAACCAAACGTTGTGCACTCAAATCTTTTGCTGTATTTAGTTTATTTTGGCATCCGGATGATGATTCTAGCATGAAATTGCTTGGGCACCTGTTAATTTTTAAGATTTTGACACATTCAGCTCAAATGTACAATCATGCGCTAAAAACGCATTTAAAGCAATAAAAAGGTGATTATGGCTGTCAAACCTAAACCAAACGTTGTGCACTCAAATCTTTTGCTGTATTTAGTTTATTTTGGCATCCGGATGATGATTCTAGCATGAAATTGCTTGGGCACCTGTTAATTTTTAAGATTTTGACACATTCAGCTCAAATGTACAGAATTGCTGATTATGGCTGTCAAATCTAAACCAAACGTTGTGCACTAAAATCTTTTGCTGTATTTTGTTTATTTTGGCATCCGGATGATGATTCCAGCATGAAATTGCTTGGGCACCTGTTAATTTTTAAGATTTTGACACATTCAGCTCAAATGTACAATCATGCGCTAAAAACGCATTTAAAGCAATAAAAAGTTGATTATGGCTGTCAAACCTAAACCAAACGTTGTGCACTCAAATCTTTTGCTGTATTTAGTTTATTTTGGCATCCGGATGATGATTCTAGCATGAAATTGCTTGGGCACCTGTTAATTTTTAAGATTTTGACACATTCAGCTCAAATGTACACAATTGCTGATTATGGCTGTCAAATCTAAACCAAACGTTGTGCACTCAAATCTTTTGCTGTATTTAGTTTATTTTGGCATCCGGATGATGATTCTAGCATGAAATTGCTTGGGCACCTGTTAATTTTTAAGATTTTGACACATTCAGCTCAAATGTACAATCATGCGCTAAAAACGCATTTAAAGCAATAAAAAGGTGATTATGGCTGTCAAACCTAAACCAAACGTTGTGCACTCAAATCTTTTGCTGTATTTAGTTTATTTTGGCATCCGGATGATGATTCTAGCATGAAATTGCTTGGGCACCTGTTAATTTTTAAGATTTTGACACATTCAGCTCAAATGTACACAATTGCTGATTATGGCTGTCAAATCTAAACCAAACGTTGTGCACTCAAATCTTTTGCTGTATTTAGTTTATTTTGGCATCCGGATGATGATTCTAGCATGAAATTGCTTGGGCACCTGTTAATTTTTAAGATTTTGACACATTCAGCTCAAATTACAATCATGCGCTAAAAACGCATTTAAAGCAATAAAAAGGTGATTATGGCTGTCAAACCTAAACCAAACGTTGTGCACTCAAATCTTTTGCTGTATTTAGTTTATTTTGGCATCCGGATGATGATTCTAGCATGAAATTGTTTGGGCACCTGTTAATTTTTAAGATTTTGACACATTCAGCTCAAATGTACACAATTGCTGATTATGGCTGTCAAATCTAAACCAAACGTTGTGCACTCAAATCTTTTGCTGTATTTAGTTTATTTTGGCATCCGGATGATGATTCTAGCATGAAATTGCTTGGGCACCTGTTAATTTTTAAGATTTTGACACATTCAGCTCAAATGTACAATCATGCGCTACAAACGCATTTAAAGCAATAAAAAGGTGATTATGGCTGTCAAACCTAAACCAAACGTGCACTCAAATCTTTTGCTGTATTTAGTTTATTTTGGCATCCGGATGATGATTCTAGCATGAAATTGCTTGGGCACCTGTTAATTTTTAAGATTTTGACACATTCAGCTCAAATGTACAGAATTGCTGATTATGGCTGTCAAATCTAAACCAAACGTTGTGCACTAAAATCTTTTGCTGTATTTTGTTTATTTTGGCATCCGGATGATGATTCCAGCATGAAATTGCTTGGGCACCTGTTAATTTTTAAGATTTTGACACATTCAGCTCAAATGTACAATCATGCGCTAAAAACGCATTTAAAGCAATAAAAAGTTGATTATGGCTGTCAAACCTAAACCAAACGTTGTGCACTCAAATCTTTTGCTGTATTTAGTTTATTTTGGCATCCGGATGATGATTCTAGCATGAAATTGCTTGGGCACCTGTTAATTTTTAAGATTTTGACACATTCAGCTCAAATGTACACAATTGCTGATTATGGCTGTCAAATCTAAACCAAACGTTGTGCACTCAAATCTTTTGCTGTATTTAGTTTATTTTGGCATCCGGATGATGATTCTAGCATGAAATTGCTTGGGCACCTGTTAATTTTTAAGATTTTGACACATTCAGCTCAAATGTACAATCATGCGCTAAAAACGCATTTAAAGCAATAAAAAGGTGATTATGGCTGTCAAACCTAAACCAAACGTTGTGCACTCAAATCTTTTGCTGTATTTAGTTTATTTTGGCATCCGGATGATGATTCTAGCATGAAATTGCTTGGGCACCTGTTAATTTTTAAGATTTTGACACATTCAGCTCAAATGTACAGAATTGCTGATTATGGCTGTCAAATCTAAACCAAACGTTGTGCACTAAAATCTTTTGCTGTATTTTGTTTATTTTGGCATCCGGATGATGATTCCAGCATGAAATTGCTTGGGCACCTGTTAATTTTTAAGATTTTGACACATTCAGCTCAAATGTACAATCATGCGCTAAAAACGCATTTAAAGCAATAAAAAGTTGATTATGGCTGTCAAACCTAAACCAAACGTTGTGCACTCAAATCTTTTGCTGTATTTAGTTTATTTTGGCATCCGGATGATGATTCTAGCATGAAATTGCTTGGGCACCTGTTAATTTTTAAGATTTTGACACATTCAGCTCAAATGTACACAATTGCTGATTATGGCTGTCAAATCTAAACCAAACGTTGTGCACTCAAATCTTTTGCTGTATTTAGTTTATTTTGGCATCCGGATGATGATTCTAGCATGAAATTGCTTGGGCACCTGTTAATTTTTAAGATTTTGACACATTCAGCTCAAATGTACAATCATGCGCTAAAAACGCATTTAAAGCAATAAAAAGGTGATTATGGCTGTCAAACCTAAACCAAACGTTGTGCACTCAAATCTTTTGCTGTATTTAGTTTATTTTGGCATCCGGATGATGATTCTAGCATGAAATTGCTTGGGCACCTGTTAATTTTTAAGATTTTGACACATTCAGCTCAAATGTACACAATTGCTGATTATGGCTGTCAAATCTAAACCAAACGTTGTGCACTCAAATCTTTTGCTGTATTTAGTTTATTTTGGCATCCGGATGATGATTCTAGCATGAAATTGCTTGGGCACCTGTTAATTTTTAAGATTTTGACACATTCAGCTCAAATGTACACAATTGCTGATTATGGCTGTCAAATCTAAACCAAACGTTGTACACTCAAATCTTTTGCTGTATTTAGTTTATTTTGGCATCCGGATGATGATTCTAGCATGAAATTGCTTGGGCACCTGTTAATTTTTAAGATTTTGACACATTCAGCTCAAATGTACAATCATGCGCTACAAACGCATTTAAAGCAATAAAAAGGTGATTATGGCTGTCAAACCTAAACCAAACGTGCACTCAAATCTTTTGCTGTATTTAGTTTATTTTGGCATCCGGATGATGATTCTACCATGAAATTGCTTGGGCACCTGTTAATTTTTAAGATTTTGACACATTCAGCTCAAATGTACACAATTGCTGATTATGGCTGTCAAATCTAAACCAAACGTTGTGCACTCAAATCTTTTGCTGTATTTTGTTTATTTTGGCATCCGGATGATGATTCTAGCATGAAATTGCTTGGGCACCTGTTAATTTTTAAGATTTTGACACATTCAGCTCAAATGTACAATCATGCGCTAAAAACGCATTTAAAGCAATAAAAAGGTGATTATGGCTGTCAAACCTAAACCAAACGTTGTGCACTCAAATCTTTTGCTGTATTTAGTTTATTTTGGCATCCGGATGATGATTCTAGCATGAAATTGCTTGGGCACCTGTTAATTTTTAAGATTTTGACACATTCAGCTCAAATGTACACAATTGCTGATTATGGCTGTCAAATATAAACCAAACGTTGTGCACTCAAATCTTTTGCTGTATTTAGTTTATTTTGGCATCCGGATGATGATTCTAGCATGAAATTGCTTGGGCACCTGTTAATTTTTAAGATTTTGACACATTCAGCTCAAATGTACAATCATGCGCTAAAAACGCATTTAAAGCAATAAAAAGGTGATTATGGCTGTCAAACCTAAACCAAACGTTGTGCACTCAAATCTTTTGCTGTATTTAGTTTATTTTGGCATCCGGATGATGATTCTAGCATGAAATTGCTTGGGCACCTGTTAATTTTTAAGATTTTGACACATTCACCTCAAATGTACAATCATGCGCTAAAAACGCATTTAAAGCAATAAAAAGGTGATTATGGCTGTCAAACCTAAACCAAACGTTGTGCACTCAAATCTTTTGCTGTATTTAGTTTATTTTGGCATCCGGATGATGATTCTAGCATGAAATTGCTTGGGCACCTGTTAATTTTTAAGATTTTGACACATTCAGCTCAAATGTACACAATTGCTGATTATGGCTGTCAAATCTAAACCAAACGTTGTGCACTCAAATCTTTTGCTGTATTTAGTTTATTTTGGCATCCGGATGATGATTCTAGCATGAAATTGCTTGGGCACCTGTTAATTTTTAAGATTTTGACACATTCAGCTCAAATGTACAATCATGCGCTAAAAACGCATTTAAAGCAATAAAAAGGTGATTATGGCTGTCAAACCTAAACCAAACGTTGTGCACTCAAATCTTTTGCTGTATTTAGTTTATTTTGGCATCCGGATGATGATTCTACCATGAAATTGCTTGGGCACCTGTTAATTTTTAAGATTTTGACACATTCAGCTCAAATGTACACAATTGCTGATTATGGCTGTCAAATCTAAACCAAACGTTGTGCACTCAAATCTTTTGCTGTATTTAGTTTATTTTGGCATCCGGATGATGATTCTAGCATGAAATTGCTTGGGCACCTGTTAATTTTTAAGATTTTGACACATTCAGCTCAAATGTACAATCATGCGCTAAAAACGCATTTAAAGAAATAAAAAGGTGATTATGGCTGTCAAACCTAAACCAAACGTTGTGCACTCAAATCTTTTGCTGTATTTAGTTTATTTTGGCATCCGGATGATGATTCTAGCATGAAATTGCTTGGGCACCTGTTAATTTTTAAGATTTTGACACATTCAGCTCAAATGTACACAATTGCTGATTATGGCTGTCAAATCTAAACCAAACGTTGTGCACTCAAATCTTTTGCTGTATTTAGTTTATTTTGGCATCCGGATGATGATTCTAGCATGAAATTGCTTGGGCACCTGTTAATTTTTAAGATTTTGACACATTCAGCTCAAATGTACAATCATGCGCTAAAAACGCATTTAAAGCAATAAAAAGGTGATTATGGCTGTCAAACCTAAACCAAACGTTGTGCACTCAAATCTTTTGCTGTATTTAGTTTATTTTGGCATCCGGATGATGATTCTAGCATGAAATTGCTTGGGCACCTGTTAATTTTTAAGATTTTGACACATTCAGCTCAAATGTACAGAATTGCTGATTATGGCTGTCAAATCTAAACCAAACGTTGTGCACTAAAATCTTTTGCTGTATTTTGTTTATTTTGGCATCCGGATGATGATTCCAGCATGAAATTGCTTGGGCACCTGTTAATTTTTAAGATTTTGACACATTCAGCTCAAATGTACAATCATGCGCTAAAAACGCATTTAAAGCAATAAAAAGTTGATTATGGCTGTCAAACCTAAACCAAACGTTGTGCACTCAAATCTTTTGCTGTATTTAGTTTATTTTGGCATCCGGATGATGATTCTAGCATGAAATTGCTTGGGCACCTGTTAATTTTTAAGATTTTGACACATTCAGCTCAAATGTACACAATTGCTGATTATGGCTGTCAAATCTAAACCAAACGTTGTGCACTCAAATCTTTTGCTGTATTTAGTTTATTTTGGCATCCGGATGATGATTCTAGCATGAAATTGCTTGGGCACCTGTTAATTTTTAAGATTTTGACACATTCAGCTCAAATGTACAATCATGCGCTAAAAACGCATTTAAAGCAATAAAAAGGTGATTATGGCTGTCAAACCTAAACCAAACGTTGTGCACTCAAATCTTTTGCTGTATTTAGTTTATTTTGGCATCCGGATGATGATTCTAGCATGAAATTGCTTGGGCACCTGTTAATTTTTAAGATTTTGACACATTCAGCTCAAATGTACACAATTGCTGATTATGGCTGTCAAATCTAAACCAAACGTTGTGCACTCAAATCTTTTGCTGTATTTAGTTTATTTTGGCATCCGGATGATGATTCTAGCATGAAATTGCTTGGGCACCTGTTAATTTTTAAGATTTTGACACATTCAGCTCAAATGTACACAATTGCTGATTATGGCTGTCAAATCTAAACCAAACGTTGTACACTCAAATCTTTTGCTGTATTTAGTTTATTTTGGCATCCGGATGATGATTCTAGCATGAAATTGCTTGGGCACCTGTTAATTTTTAAGATTTTGACACATTCAGCTCAAATGTACAATCATGCGCTACAAACGCATTTAAAGCAATAAAAAGGTGATTATGGCTGTCAAACCTAAACCAAACGTGCACTCAAATCTTTTGCTGTATTTAGTTTATTTTGGCATCCGGATGATGATTCTACCATGAAATTGCTTGGGCACCTGTTAATTTTTAAGATTTTGACACATTCAGCTCAAATGTACACAATTGCTGATTATGGCTGTCAAATCTAAACCAAACGTTGTGCACTCAAATCTTTTGCTGTATTTTGTTTATTTTGGCATCCGGATGATGATTCTAGCATGAAATTGCTTGGGCACCTGTTAATTTTTAAGATTTTGACACATTCAGCTCAAATGTACAATCATGCGCTAAAAACGCATTTAAAGCAATAAAAAGGTGATTATGGCTGTCAAACCTAAACCAAACGTTGTGCACTCAAATCTTTTGCTGTATTTAGTTTATTTTGGCATCCGGATGATGATTCTAGCATGAAATTGCTTGGGCACCTGTTAATTTTTAAGATTTTGACACATTCAGCTCAAATGTACACAATTGCTGATTATGGCTGTCAAATATAAACCAAACGTTGTGCACTCAAATCTTTTGCTGTATTTAGTTTATTTTGGCATCCGGATGATGATTCTAGCATGAAATTGCTTGGGCACCTGTTAATTTTTAAGATTTTGACACATTCAGCTCAAATGTACAATCATGCGCTAAAAACGCATTTAAAGCAATAAAAAGGTGATTATGGCTGTCAAACCTAAACCAAACGTTGTGCACTCAAATCTTTTGCTGTATTTAGTTTATTTTGGCATCCGGATGATGATTCTAGCATGAAATTGCTTGGGCACCTGTTAATTTTTAAGATTTTGACACATTCACCTCAAATGTACAATCATGCGCTAAAAACGCATTTAAAGCAATAAAAAGGTGATTATGGCTGTCAAACCTAAACCAAACGTTGTGCACTCAAATCTTTTGCTGTATTTAGTTTATTTTGGCATCCGGATGATGATTCTAGCATGAAATTGCTTGGGCACCTGTTAATTTTTAAGATTTTGACACATTCAGCTCAAATGTACACAATTGCTGATTATGGCTGTCAAATCTAAACCAAACGTTGTGCACTCAAATCTTTTGCTGTATTTAGTTTATTTTGGCATCCGGATGATGATTCTAGCATGAAATTGCTTGGGCACCTGTTAATTTTTAAGATTTTGACACATTCAGCTCAAATGTACAATCATGCGCTAAAAACGCATTTAAAGCAATAAAAAGGTGATTATGGCTGTCAAACCTAAACCAAACGTTGTGCACTCAAATCTTTTGCTGTATTTAGTTTATTTTGGCATCCGGATGATGATTCTACCATGAAATTGCTTGGGCACCTGTTAATTTTTAAGATTTTGACACATTCAGCTCAAATGTACACAATTGCTGATTATGGCTGTCAAATCTAAACCAAACGTTGTGCACTCAAATCTTTTGCTGTATTTAGTTTATTTTGGCATCCGGATGATGATTCTAGCATGAAATTGCTTGGGCACCTGTTAATTTTTAAGATTTTGACACATTCAGCTCAAATGTACAATCATGCGCTAAAAACGCATTTAAAGAAATAAAAAGGTGATTATGGCTGTCAAACCTAAACCAAACGTTGTGCACTCAAATCTTTTGCTGTATTTAGTTTATTTTGGCATCCGGATGATGATTCTAGCATGAAATTGCTTGGGCACCTGTTAATTTTTAAGATTTTGACACATTCAGCTCAAATGTACAATCATGCGCTAAAAACGCATTTAAAGCAATAAAAAGGTGATTATGGCTGTCAAACCTAAACCAAACGTTGTGCACTCAAATCTTTTGCTGTATTTAGTTTATTTTGGCATCCGGATGATGATTCTAGCATGAAATTGCTTGGGCACCTGTTAATTTTTAAGATTTTGACACATTCAGCTCAAATGTACACAATTGCTGATTATGGCTGTCAAATCTAAACCAAACGTTGTGCACTCAAATCTTTTGCTGTATTTAGTTTATTTTGGCATCCGGATGATGATTCTAGCATGAAATTGCTTGGGCACCTGTTAATTTTTAAGATTTTGACACATTCAGCTCAAATGTACAATCATGCGCTAAAAACGCATTTAAAGCAATAAAAAGGTGATTATGGCTGTCAAACCTAAACCAAACGTTGTGCACTCAAATCTTTTGCTGTATTTAGTTTATTTTGGCATCCGGATGATGATTCTAGCATGAAATTGCTTGGGCACCTGTTAATTTTTAAGATTTTGACACATTCAGCTCAAATGTACACAATTGCTGATTATGGCTGTCAAATCTAAACCAAACGTTGTGCACTCAAATCTTTTGCTGTATTTAGTTTATTTTGGCATCCGGATGATGATTCTAGCATGAAATTGCTTGGGCACCTGTTAATTTTTAAGATTTTGACACATTCAGCTCAAATTACAATCATGCGCTAAAAACGCATTTAAAGCAATAAAAAGGTGATTATGGCTGTCAAACCTAAACCAAACGTTGTGCACTCAAATCTTTTGCTGTATTTAGTTTATTTTGGCATCCGGATGATGATTCTACCATGAAATTGCTTGGGCACCTGTTAATTTTTAAGATTTTGACACATTCAGCTCAAATGTACACAATTGCTGATTATGGCTGTCAAATCTAAACCAAACGTTGTGCACTCAAATCTTTTGCTGTATTTAGTTTATTTTGGCATCCGGATGATGATTCTAGCATGAAATTGCTTGGGCACCTGTTAATTTTTAAGATTTTGACACATTCAGCTCAAATGTACAATCATGCGCTAAAAACGCATTTAAAGCAATAAAAAGGTGATTATGGCTGTCAAACCTAAACCAAACGTTGTGCACTCAAATCTTTTGCTGTATTTAGTTTATTTTGGCATCCGGATGATGATTCTACCATGAAATTGCTTGGGCACCTGTTAATTTTTAAGATTTTGACACATTCAGCTCAAATGTACACAATTGCTGATTATGGCTGTCAAATCTAAACCAAACGTTGTGCACTCAAATCTTTTGCTGTATTTAGTTTATTTTGGCATCCGGATGATGATTCTAGCATGAAATTGCTTGGGCACCTGTTAATTTTTAAGATTTTGACACATTCAGCTCAAATGTACACAATTGCTGATTATGGCTGTCAAATCTAAACCAAACGTTGTACACTCAAATCTTTTGCTGTATTTAGTTTATTTTGGCATCCGGATGATGATTCTAGCATGAAATTGCTTGGGCACCTGTTAATTTTTAAGATTTTGACACATTCAGCTCAAATGTACAATCATGCGCTACAAACGCATTTAAAGCAATAAAAAGGTGATTATGGCTGTCAAACCTAAACCAAACGTGCACTCAAATCTTTTGCTGTATTTAGTTTATTTTGGCATCCGGATGATGATTCTAGCATGAAATTGCTTGGGCACCTGTTAATTTTTAAGATTTTGACACATTCAGCTCAAATGTACACAATTGCTGATTATGGCTGTCAAATCTAAACCAAACGTTGTGCACTCAAATCTTTTGCTGTATTTAGTTTATTTTGGCATCCGGATGATGATTCTAGCATGAAATTGCTTGGGCACCTGTTAATTTTTAAGATTTTGACACATTCAGCTCAAATGTACAATCATGCGCTAAAAACGCATTTAAAGCAATAAAAAGGTGATTATGGCTGTCAAACCTAAACCAAACGTTGTGCACTCAAATCTTTTGCTGTATTTAGTTTATTTTGGCATCCGGATGATGATTCTAGCATGAAATTGCTTGGGCACCTGTTAATTTTTAAGATTTTGACACATTCAGCTCAAATGTACACAATTGCTGATTATGGCTGTCAAATCTAAACCAAACGTTGTGCACTCAAATCTTTTGCTGTATTTAGTTTATTTTGGCATCCGGATGATGATTCTAGCATGAAATTGCTTGGGCACCTGTTAATTTTTAAGATTTTGACACATTCAGCTCAAATTACAATCATGCGCTAAAAACGCATTTAAAGCAATAAAAAGGTGATTATGGCTGTCAAACCTAAACCAAACGTTGTGCACTCAAATCTTTTGCTGTATTTAGTTTATTTTGGCATCCGGATGATGATTCTAGCATGAAATTGTTTGGGCACCTGTTAATTTTTAAGATTTTGACACATTCAGCTCAAATGTACACAATTGCTGATTATGGCTGTCAAATCTAAACCAAACGTTGTGCACTCAAATCTTTTGCTGTATTTAGTTTATTTTGGCATCCGGATGATGATTCTAGCATGAAATTGCTTGGGCACCTGTTAATTTTTAAGATTTTGACACATTCAGCTCAAATGTACAATCATGCGCTACAAACGCATTTAAAGCAATAAAAAGGTGATTATGGCTGTCAAACCTAAACCAAACGTGCACTCAAATCTTTTGCTGTATTTAGTTTATTTTGGCATCCGGATGATGATTCTAGCATGAAATTGCTTGGGCACCTGTTAATTTTTAAGATTTTGACACATTCAGCTCAAATGTACAGAATTGCTGATTATGGCTGTCAAATCTAAACCAAACGTTGTGCACTAAAATCTTTTGCTGTATTTTGTTTATTTTGGCATCCGGATGATGATTCCAGCATGAAATTGCTTGGGCACCTGTTAATTTTTAAGATTTTGACACATTCAGCTCAAATGTACAATCATGCGCTAAAAACGCATTTAAAGCAATAAAAAGTTGATTATGGCTGTCAAACCTAAACCAAACGTTGTGCACTCAAATCTTTTGCTGTATTTAGTTTATTTTGGCATCCGGATGATGATTCTAGCATGAAATTGCTTGGGCACCTGTTAATTTTTAAGATTTTGACACATTCAGCTCAAATGTACACAATTGCTGATTATGGCTGTCAAATCTAAACCAAACGTTGTGCATTCAAATCTTTTGCTGTATTTAGTTTATTTTGGCATCCGGATGATGATTCTAGCATGAAATTGCTTGGGCACCTGTTAATTTTTAAGATTTTGACACATTCAGCTCAAATGTACAATCATGCGCTAAAAACGCATTTAAAGCAATAAAAAGGTGATTATGGCTGTCAAACCTAAACCAAACGTTGTGCACTCAAATCTTTTGCTGTATTTAGTTTATTTTGGCATCCGGATGATGATTCTAGCATGAAATTGCTTGGGCACCTGTTAATTTTTAAGATTTTGACACATTCAGCTCAAATGTACACAATTGCTGATTATGGCTGTCAAATCTAAACCAAACGTTGTGCACTCAAATCTTTTGCTGTATTTAGTTTATTTTGGCATCCGGATGATGATTCTAGCATGAAATTGCTTGGGCACCTGTTAATTTTTAAGATTTTGACACATTCAGCTCAAATGTACAATCATGCGCTACAAACGCATTTAAAGCAATAAAAAGGTGATTATGGCTGTCAAACCTAAACCAAACGTGCACTCAAATCTTTTGCTGTATTTAGTTTATTTTGGCATCCGGATGATGATTCTAGCATGAAATTGCTTGGGCACCTGTTAATTTTTAAGATTTTGACACATTCAGCTCAAATGTACAGAATTGCTGATTATGGCTGTCAAATCTAAACCAAACGTTGTGCACTAAAATCTTTTGCTGTATTTTGTTTATTTTGGCATCCGGATGATGATTCCAGCATGAAATTGCTTGGGCACCTGTTAATTTTTAAGATTTTGACACATTCAGCTCAAATGTACAATCATGCGCTAAAAACGCATTTAAAGCAATAAAAAGTTGATTATGGCTGTCAAACCTAAACCAAACGTTGTGCACTCAAATCTTTTGCTGTATTTAGTTTATTTTGGCATCCGGATGATGATTCTAGCATGAAATTGCTTGGGCACCTGTTAATTTTTAAGATTTTGACACATTCAGCTCAAATGTACACAATTGCTGATTATGGCTGTCAAATCTAAACCAAACGTTGTGCACTCAAATCTTTTGCTGTATTTAGTTTATTTTGGCATCCGGATGATGATTCTAGCATGAAATTGCTTGGGCACCTGTTAATTTTTAAGATTTTGACACATTCAGCTCAAATGTACAATCATGCGCTAAAAACGCATTTAAAGCAATAAAAAGGTGATTATGGCTGTCAAACCTAAACCAAACGTTGTGCACTCAAATCTTTTGCTGTATTTAGTTTATTTTGGCATCCGGATGATGATTCTACCATGAAATTGCTTGGGCACCTGTTAATTTTTAAGATTTTGACACATTCAGCTCAAATGTACACAATTGCTGATTATGGCTGTCAAATCTAAACCAAACGTTGTGCACTCAAATCTTTTGCTGTATTTAGTTTATTTTGGCATCCGGATGATGATTCTAGCATGAAATTGCTTGGGCACCTGTTAATTTTTAAGATTTTGACACATTCAGCTCAAATGTACACAATTGCTGATTATGGCTGTCAAATCTAAACCAAACGTTGTACACTCAAATCTTTTGCTGTATTTAGTTTATTTTGGCATCCGGATGATGATTCTAGCATGAAATTGCTTGGGCACCTGTTAATTTTTAAGATTTTGACACATTCAGCTCAAATGTACAATCATGCGCTACAAACGCATTTAAAGCAATAAAAAGGTGATTATGGCTGTCAAACCTAAACCAAACGTGCACTCAAATCTTTTGCTGTATTTAGTTTATTTTGGCATCCGGATGATGATTCTAGCATGAAATTGCTTGGGCACCTGTTAATTTTTAAGATTTTGACACATTCAGCTCAAATGTACACAATTGCTGATTATGGCTGTCAAATCTAAACCAAACGTTGTGCACTCAAATCTTTTGCTGTATTTAGTTTATTTTGGCATCCGGATGATGATTCTAGCATGAAATTGCTTGGGCACCTGTTAATTTTTAAGATTTTGACACATTCAGCTCAAATGTACAATCATGCGCTAAAAACGCATTTAAAGCAATAAAAAGGTGATTATGGCTGTCAAACCTAAACCAAACGTTGTGCACTCAAATCTTTTGCTGTATTTAGTTTATTTTGGCATCCGGATGATGATTCTAGCATGAAATTGCTTGGGCACCTGTTAATTTTTAAGATTTTGACACATTCAGCTCAAATGTACACAATTGCTGATTATGGCTGTCAAATCTAAACCAAACGTTGTGCACTCAAATCTTTTGCTGTATTTAGTTTATTTTGGCATCCGGATGATGATTCTAGCATGAAATTGCTTGGGCACCTGTTAATTTTTAAGATTTTGACACATTCAGCTCAAATTACAATCATGCGCTAAAAACGCATTTAAAGCAATAAAAAGTTGATTATGGCTGTCAAACCTAAACCAAACGTTGTGCACTCAAATCTTTTGCTGTATTTAGTTTATTTTGGCATCCGGATGATGATTCTAGCATGAAATTGTTTGGGCACCTGTTAATTTTTAAGATTTTGACACATTCAGCTCAAATGTACACAATTGCTGATTATGGCTGTCAAATCTAAACCAAACGTTGTGCACTCAAATCTTTTGCTGTATTTAGTTTATTTTGGCATCCGGATGATGATTCTAGCATGAAATTGCTTGGGCACCTGTTAATTTTTAAGATTTTGACACATTCAGCTCAAATGTACAATCATGCGCTAAAAACGCATTTAAAGCAATAAAAAGGTGATTATGGCTGTCAAACCTAAACCAAACGTTGTGCACTCAAATCTCTTGCTGTATTTAGTTTATTTTGGCATCCGGATGATGATTCTACCATGAAATTGCTTGGGCACCTGTTAATTTTTAAGATTTTGACACATTCAGCTCAAATGTACACAATTGCTGATTATGGCTGTCAAATCTAAACCAAACGTTGTGCACTCAAATCTTTTGCTGTATTTAGTTTATTTTGGCATCCGGATGATGATTCTAGCATGAAATTGCTTGGGCACCTGTTAATTTTTAAGATTTTGACACATTCAGCTCAAATGTACAATCATGCGCTACAAACGCATTTAAAGCAATAAAAAGGTGATTATGGCTGTCAAACCTAAACCAAACGTGCACTCAAATCTTTTGCTGTATTTAGTTTATTTTGGCATCCGGATGATGATTCTAGCATGAAATTGCTTGGGCACCTGTTAATTTTTAAGATTTTGACACATTCAGCTCAAATGTACAGAATTGCTGATTATGGCTGTCAAATCTAAACCAAACGTTGTGCACTAAAATCTTTTGCTGTATTTTGTTTATTTTGGCATCCGGATGATGATTCCAGCATGAAATTGCTTGGGCACCTGTTAATTTTTAAGATTTTGACACATTCAGCTCAAATGTACAATCATGCGCTAAAAACGCATTTAAAGCAATAAAAAGTTGATTATGGCTGTCAAACCTAAACCAAACGTTGTGCACTCAAATCTTTTGCTGTATTTAGTTTATTTTGGCATCCGGATGATGATTCTAGCATGAAATTGCTTGGGCACCTGTTAATTTTTAAGATTTTGACACATTCAGCTCAAATGTACACAATTGCTGATTATGGCTGTCAAATCTAAACCAAACGTTGTGCACTCAAATCTTTTGCTGTATTTAGTTTATTTTGGCATCCGGATGATGATTCTAGCATGAAATTGCTTGGGCACCTGTTAATTTTTAAGATTTTGACACATTCAGCTCAAATGTACAATCATGCGCTAAAAACGCATTTAAAGCAATAAAAAGGTGATTATGGCTGTCAAACCTAAACCAAACGTTGTGCACTCAAATCTTTTGCTGTATTTAGTTTATTTTGGCATCCGGATGATGATTCTAGCATGAAATTGCTTGGGCACCTGTTAATTTTTAAGATTTTGACACATTCAGCTCAAATGTACACAATTGCTGATTATGGCTGTCAAATCTAAACCAAACGTTGTGCACTCAAATCTTTTGCTGTATTTAGTTTATTTTGGCATCCGGATGATGATTCTAGCATGAAATTGCTTGGGCACCTGTTAATTTTTAAGATTTTGACACATTCAGCTCAAATGTACAATCATGCGCTACAAACGCATTTAAAGCAATAAAAAGGTGATTATGGCTGTCAAACCTAAACCAAACGTGCACTCAAATCTTTTGCTGTATTTAGTTTATTTTGGCATCCGGATGATGATTCTAGCATGAAATTGCTTGGGCACCTGTTAATTTTTAAGATTTTGACACATTCAGCTCAAATGTACAGAATTGCTGATTATGGCTGTCAAATCTAAACCAAACGTTGTGCACTAAAATCTTTTGCTGTATTTTGTTTATTTTGGCATCCGGATGATGATTCCAGCATGAAATTGCTTGGGCACCTGTTAATTTTTAAGATTTTGACACATTCAGCTCAAATGTACAATCATGCGCTAAAAACGCATTTAAAGCAATAAAAAGTTGATTATGGCTGTCAAACCTAAACCAAACGTTGTGCACTCAAATCTTTTGCTGTATTTAGTTTATTTTGGCATCCGGATGATGATTCTAGCATGAAATTGCTTGGGCACCTGTTAATTTTTAAGATTTTGACACATTCAGCTCAAATGTACACAATTGCTGATTATGGCTGTCAAATCTAAACCAAACGTTGTGCACTCAAATCTTTTGCTGTATTTAGTTTATTTTGGCATCCGGATGATGATTCTAGCATGAAATTGCTTGGGCACCTGTTAATTTTTAAGATTTTGACACATTCAGCTCAAATGTACAATCATGCGCTAAAAACGCATTTAAAGCAATAAAAAGGTGATTATGGCTGTCAAACCTAAACCAAACGTTGTGCACTCAAATCTTTTGCTGTATTTAGTTTATTTTGGCATCCGGATGATGATTCTAGCATGAAATTGCTTGGGCACCTGTTAATTTTTAAGATTTTGACACATTCAGCTCAAATGTACACAATTGCTGATTATGGCTGTCAAATCTAAACCAAACGTTGTGCACTCAAATCTTTTGCTGTATTTAGTTTATTTTGGCATCCGGATGATGATTCTAGCATGAAATTGCTTGGGCACCTGTTAATTTTTAAGATTTTGACACATTCAGCTCAAATGTACACAATTGCTGATTATGGCTGTCAAATCTAAACCAAACGTTGTACACTCAAATCTTTTGCTGTATTTAGTTTATTTTGGCATCCGGATGATGATTCTAGCATGAAATTGCTTGGGCACCTGTTAATTTTTAAGATTTTGACACATTCAGCTCAAATGTACAATCATGCGCTACAAACGCATTTAAAGCAATAAAAAGGTGATTATGGCTGTCAAACCTAAACCAAACGTGCACTCAAATCTTTTGCTGTATTTAGTTTATTTTGGCATCCGGATGATGATTCTAGCATGAAATTGCTTGGGCACCTGTTAATTTTTAAGATTTTGACACATTCAGCTCAAATGTACACAATTGCTGATTATGGCTGTCAAATCTAAACCAAACGTTGTGCACTCAAATCTTTTGCTGTATTTAGTTTATTTTGGCATCCGGATGATGATTCTAGCATGAAATTGCTTGGGCACCTGTTAATTTTTAAGATTTTGACACATTCAGCTCAAATGTACAATCATGCGCTAAAAACGCATTTAAAGAAATAAAAAGGTGATTATGGCTGTCAAACCTAAACCAAACGTTGTGCACTCAAATCTTTTGCTGTATTTAGTTTATTTTGGCATCCGGATGATGATTCTAGCATGAAATTGCTTGGGCACCTGTTAATTTTTAAGATTTTGACACATTCAGCTCAAATGTACAATCATGCGCTAAAAACGCATTTAAAGCAATAAAAAGGTGATTATGGCTGTCAAACCTAAACCAAACGTTGTGCACTCAAATCTTTTGCTGTATTTAGTTTATTTTGGCATCCGGATGATGATTCTAGCATGAAATTGCTTGGGCACCTGTTAATTTTTAAGATTTTGACACATTCAGCTCAAATGTACACAATTGCTGATTATGGCTGTCAAATCTAAACCAAACGTTGTGCACTCAAATCTTTTGCTGTATTTAGTTTATTTTGGCATCCGGATGATGATTCTAGCATGAAATTGCTTGGGCACCTGTTAATTTTTAAGATTTTGACACATTCAGCTCAAATGTACAATCATGCGCTAAAAACGCATTTAAAGCAATAAAAAGGTGATTATGGCTGTCAAACCTAAACCAAACGTTGTGCACTCAAATCTTTTGCTGTATTTAGTTTATTTTGGCATCCGGATGATGATTCTAGCATGAAATTGCTTGGGCACCTGTTAATTTTTAAGATTTTGACACATTCAGCTCAAATGTACACAATTGCTGATTATGGCTGTCAAATCTAAACCAAACGTTGTGCACTCAAATCTTTTCCTGTATTTAGTTTATTTTGGCATCCGGATGATGATTCTAGCATGAAATTGCTTGGGCACCTGTTAATTTTTAAGATTTTGACACATTCAGCTCAAATGTACAATCATGCGCTAAAAACGCATTTAAAGCAATAAAAAGGTGATTATGGCTGTCAAACCTAAACCAAACGTTGTGCACTCAAATCTTTTGCTGTATTTAGTTTATTTTGGCATCCGGATGATGATTCTAGCATGAAATTGCTTGGGCACCTGTTAATTTTTAAGATTTTGACACATTCAGCTCAAATGTACACAATTGCTGATTATGGCTGTCAAATCTAAACCAAACGTTGTGCACTCAAATCTTTTGCTGTATTTAGTTTATTTTGGCATCCGGATGATGATTCTAGCATGAAATTGCTTGGGCACCTGTTAATTTTTAAGATTTTGACACATTCAGCTCAAATGTACAATCATGCGCTTAAAACGCATTTAAAGCAATAAAAAGGTGATTATGGCTGTCAAACCTAAACCAAACGTTGTGCACTCAAATCTTTTGCTGTATTTAGTTTATTTTGGCATCCGGATGATGATTCTAGCATGAAATTGCTTGGGCACCTGTTAATTTTTAAGATTTTGACACATTCAGCTCAAATGTACACAATTGCTGATTATGGCTGTCAAATCTAAACCAAACGTTGTGCACTCAAATCTTTTGCTGTATTTAGTTTATTTTGGCATCCGGATGATGATTCTAGCATGAAATTGCTTGGGCACCTGTTAATTTTTAAGATTTTGACACAT
Organism: Festucalex cinctus; assembly: GCF_051991245.1. Lineage (NCBI taxonomy): Eukaryota > Metazoa > Chordata > Actinopteri > Syngnathiformes > Syngnathidae > Festucalex > Festucalex cinctus. The sequence continues at coordinate 23,053 of NW_027520307.1, read as the reverse complement.
TCAGCTCAAATTACAATCATGCGCTAAAAACGCATTTAAAGCAATAAAAAGGTGATTATGGCTGTCAAACCTAAACCAAACGTTGTGCACTCAAATCTTTTGCTGTATTTAGTTTATTTTGGCATCCGGATGATGATTCTAGCATGAAATTGTTTGGGCACCTGTTAATTTTTAAGATTTTGACACATTCAGCTCAAATGTACACAATTGCTGATTATGGCTGTCAAATCTAAACCAAACGTTGTGCACTCAAATCTTTTGCTGTATTTAGTTTATTTTGGCATCCGGATGATGATTCTAGCATGAAATTGCTTGGGCACCTGTTAATTTTTAAGATTTTGACACATTCAGCTCAAATGTACAATCATGCGCTAAAAACGCATTTAAAGCAATAAAAAGGTGATTATGGCTGTCAAACCTAAACCAAACGTTGTGCACTCAAATCTTTTGCTGTATTTAGTTTATTTTGGCATCCGGATGATGATTCTACCATGAAATTGCTTGGGCACCTGTTAATTTTTAAGATTTTGACACATTCAGCTCAAATGTACACAATTGCTGATTATGGCTGTCAAATCTAAACCAAACGTTGTGCACTCAAATCTTTTGCTGTATTTAGTTTATTTTGGCATCCGGATGATGATTCTAGCATGAAATTGCTTGGGCACCTGTTAATTTTTAAGATTTTGACACATTCAGCTCAAATGTACAATCATGCGCTACAAACGCATTTAAAGCAATAAAAAGGTGATTATGGCTGTCAAACCTAAACCAAACGTGCACTCAAATCTTTTGCTGTATTTAGTTTATTTTGGCATCCGGATGATGATTCTAGCATGAAATTGCTTGGGCACCTGTTAATTTTTAAGATTTTGACACATTCAGCTCAAATGTACAGAATTGCTGATTATGGCTGTCAAATCTAAACCAAACGTTGTGCACTAAAATCTTTTGCTGTATTTTGTTTATTTTGGCATCCGGATGATGATTCCAGCATGAAATTGCTTGGGCACCTGTTAATTTTTAAGATTTTGACACATTCAGCTCAAATGTACAATCATGCGCTAAAAACGCATTTAAAGCAATAAAAAGTTGATTATGGCTGTCAAACCTAAACCAAACGTTGTGCACTCAAATCTTTTGCTGTATTTAGTTTATTTTGGCATCCGGATGATGATTCTAGCATGAAATTGCTTGGGCACCTGTTAATTTTTAAGATTTTGACACATTCAGCTCAAATGTACACAATTGCTGATTATGGCTGTCAAATCTAAACCAAACGTTGTGCACTCAAATCTTTTGCTGTATTTAGTTTATTTTGGCATCCGGATGATGATTCTAGCATGAAATTGCTTGGGCACCTGTTAATTTTTAAGATTTTGACACATTCAGCTCAAATGTACAATCATGCGCTAAAAACGCATTTAAAGCAATAAAAAGGTGATTATGGCTGTCAAACCTAAACCAAACGTTGTGCACTCAAATCTTTTGCTGTATTTAGTTTATTTTGGCATCCGGATGATGATTCTAGCATGAAATTGCTTGGGCACCTGTTAATTTTTAAGATTTTGACACATTCAGCTCAAATGTACACAATTGCTGATTATGGCTGTCAAATCTAAACCAAACGTTGTGCACTCAAATATTTTGCTGTATTTAGTTTATTTTGGCATCCGGATGATGATTCTAGCATGAAATTGCTTGGGCACCTGTTAATTTTTAAGATTTTGACACATTCAGCTCAAATGTACACAATTGCTGATTATGGCTGTCAAATCTAAACCAAACGTTGTACACTCAAATCTTTTGCTGTATTTAGTTTATTTTGGCATCCGGATGATGATTCTAGCATGAAATTGCTTGGGCACCTGTTAATTTTTAAGATTTTGACACATTCAGCTCAAATGTACAATCATGCGCTACAAACGCATTTAAAGCAATAAAAAGGTGATTATGGCTGTCAAACCTAAACCAAACGTGCACTCAAATCTTTTGCTGTATTTAGTTTATTTTGGCATCCGGATGATGATTCTACCATGAAATTGCTTGGGCACCTGTTAATTTTTAAGATTTTGACACATTCAGCTCAAATGTACACAATTGCTGATTATGGCTGTCAAATCTAAACCAAACGTTGTGCACTCAAATCTTTTGCTGTATTTTGTTTATTTTGGCATCCGGATGATGATTCTAGCATGAAATTGCTTGGGCACCTGTTAATTTTTAAGATTTTGACACATTCAGCTCAAATGTACAATCATGCGCTAAAAACGCATTTAAAGCAATAAAAAGGTGATTATGGCTGTCAAACCTAAACCAAACGTTGTGCACTCAAATCTTTTGCTGTATTTAGTTTATTTTGGCATCCGGATGATGATTCTAGCATGAAATTGCTTGGGCACCTGTTAATTTTTAAGATTTTGACACATTCAGCTCAAATGTACACAATTGCTGATTATGGCTGTCAAATCTAAACCAAACGTTGTGCACTCAAATCTTTTGCTGTATTTAGTTTATTTTGGCATCCGGATGATGATTCTAGCATGAAATTGCTTGGGCACCTGTTAATTTTTAAGATTTTGACACATTCAGCTCAAATGTACAATCATGCGCTAAAAACGCATTTAAAGCAATAAAAAGGTGATTATGGCTGTCAAACCTAAACCAAACGTTGTGCACTCAAATCTTTTGCTGTATTTAGTTTATTTTGGCATCCGGATGATGATTCTAGCATGAAATTGCTTGGGCACCTGTTAATTTTTAAGATTTTGACACATTCACCTCAAATGTACAATCATGCGCTAAAAACGCATTTAAAGCAATAAAAAGGTGATTATGGCTGTCAAACCTAAACCAAACGTTGTGCACTCAAATCTTTTGCTGTATTTAGTTTATTTTGGCATCCGGATGATGATTCTAGCATGAAATTGCTTGGGCACCTGTTAATTTTTAAGATTTTGACACATTCAGCTCAAATGTACACAATTGCTGATTATGGCTGTCAAATCTAAACCAAACGTTGTGCACTCAAATCTTTTGCTGTATTTAGTTTATTTTGGCATCCGGATGATGATTCTAGCATGAAATTGCTTGGGCACCTGTTAATTTTTAAGATTTTGACACATTCAGCTCAAATGTACAATCATGCGCTAAAAAGCAATAAAAAGGTGATTATGGCTGTCAAACCTAAACCAAACGTTGTGCACTCAAATCTTTTGCTGTATTTAGTTTATTTTGGCATCCGGATGATGATTCTAGCATGAAATTGCTTGGGCACCTGTTAATTTTTAAGATTTTGACACATTCAGCTCAAATGTACACAATTGCTGATTATGGCTGTCAAATCTAAACCAAACGTTGTGCACTCAAATCTTTTGCTGTATTTAGTTTATTTTGGCATCCGGATGATGATTCTAGCATGAAATTGCTTGGGCACCTGTTAATTTTTAAGATTTTGACACATTCAGCTCAAATGTACAATCATGCGCTAAAAACGCATTTAAAGCAATAAAAAGGTGATTATGGCTGTCAAACCTAAACCAAACGTTGTGCACTCAAATCTTTTGCTGTATTTAGTTTATTTTGGCATCCGGATGATGATTCTAGCATGAAATTGCTTGGGCACCTGTTAATTTTTAAGATTTTGACACATTCACCTCAAATGTACAATCATGCGCTAAAAACGCATTTAAAGCAATAAAAAGGTGATTATGGCTGTCAAACCTAAACCAAACGTTGTGCACTCAAATCTTTTGCTGTATTTAGTTTATTTTGGCATCCGGATGATGATTCTAGCATGAAATTGCTTGGGCACCTGTTAATTTTTAAGATTTTGACACATTCAGCTCAAATGTACACAATTGCTGATTATGGCTGTCAAATCTAAACCAAACGTTGTGCACTCAAATCTTTTGCTGTATTTAGTTTATTTTGGCATCCGGATGATGATTCTAGCATGAAATTGCTTGGGCACCTGTTAATTTTTAAGATTTTGACACATTCAGCTCAAATGTACAATCATGCGCTAAAAACGCATTTAAAGCAATAAAAAGGTGATTATGGCTGTCAAACCTAAACCAAACGTTGTGCACTCAAATCTTTTGCTGTATTTAGTTTATTTTGGCATCCGGATGATGATTCTAGCATGAAATTGCTTGGGCACCTGTTAATTTTTAAGATTTTGACACATTCAGCTCAAATGTACACAATTGCTGATTATGGCTGTCAAATCTAAACCAAACGTTGTGCACTCAAATCTTTTGCTGTATTTAGTTTATTTTGGCATCCGGATGATGATTCTAGCATGAAATTGCTTGGGCACCTGTTAATTTTTAAGATTTTGACACATTCAGCTCAAATGTACAATCATGCGCTAAAAACGCATTTAAAGCAATAAAAAGGTGATTATGGCTGTCAAACCTAAACCAAACGTTGTGCACTCAAATCTTTTGCTGTATTTAGTTTATTTTGGCATCCGGATGATGATTCTAGCATGAAATTGCTTGGGCACCTGTTAATTTTTAAGATTTTGACACATTCACCTCAAATGTACAATCATGCGCTAAAAACGCATTTAAAGCAATAAAAAGGTGATTATGGCTGTCAAACCTAAACCAAACGTTGTGCACTCAAATCTTTTGCTGTATTTAGTTTATTTTGGCATCCGGATGATGATTCTAGCATGAAATTGCTTGGGCACCTGTTAATTTTTAAGATTTTGACACATTCAGCTCAAATGTACACAATTGCTGATTATGGCTGTCAAATCTAAACCAAACGTTGTGCACTCAAATCTTTTGCTGTATTTAGTTTATTTTGGCATCCGGATGATGATTCTAGCATGAAATTGCTTGGGCACCTGTTAATTTTTAAGATTTTGACACATTCAGCTCAAATGTACAATCATGCGCTAAAAACGCATTTAAAGAAATAAAAAGGTGATTATGGCTGTCAAACCTAAACCAAACGTTGTGCACTCAAATCTTTTGCTGTATTTAGTTTATTTTGGCATCCGGATGATGATTCTAGCATGAAATTGCTTGGGCACCTGTTAATTTTTAAGATTTTGACACATTCAGCTCAAATGTACAATCATGCGCTACAAACGCATTTAAAGCAATAAAAAGGTGATTATGGCTGTCAAACCTAAACCAAACGTGCACTCAAATCTTTTGCTGTATTTAGTTTATTTTGGCATCCGGATGATGATTCTAGCATGAAATTGCTTGGGCACCTGTTAATTTTTAAGATTTTGACACATTCAGCTCAAATGTACAGAATTGCTGATTATGGCTGTCAAATCTAAACCAAACGTTGTGCACTAAAATCTTTTGCTGTATTTTGTTTATTTTGGCATCCGGATGATGATTCCAGCATGAAATTGCTTGGGCACCTGTTAATTTTTAAGATTTTGACACATTCAGCTCAAATGTACAATCATGCGCTAAAAACGCATTTAAAGCAATAAAAAGTTGATTATGGCTGTCAAATCTAAACCAAACGTTGTGCACTCAAATCTTTTGCTGTATTTAGTTTATTTTGGCATCCGGATGATGATTCTAGCATGAAATTGCTTGGGCACCTGTTAATTTTTAAGATTTTGACACATTCAGCTCAAATGTACACAATTGCTGATTATGGCTGTCAAATCTAAACCAAACGTTGTGCACTCAAATCTTTTGCTGTATTTAGTTTATTTTGGCATCCGGATGATGATTCTAGCATGAAATTGCTTGGGCACCTGTTAATTTTTAAGATTTTGACACATTCAGCTCAAATGTACAATCATGCGCTAAAAACGCATTTAAAGCAATAAAAAGGTGATTATGGCTGTCAAACCTAAACCAAACGTTGTGCACTCAAATCTTTTGCTGTATTTAGTTTATTTTGGCATCCGGATGATGATTCTAGCATGAAATTGCTTGGGCACCTGTTAATTTTTAAGATTTTGACACATTCAGCTCAAATGTACACAATTGCTGATTATGGCTGTCAAATCTAAACCAAACGTTGTGCACTCAAATCTTTTGCTGTATTTAGTTTATTTTGGCATCCGGATGATGATTCTAGCATGAAATTGCTTGGGCACCTGTTAATTTTTAAGATTTTGACACATTCAGCTCAAATGTACAATCATGCGCTACAAACGCATTTAAAGCAATAAAAAGGTGATTATGGCTGTCAAACCTAAACCAAACGTGCACTCAAATCTTTTGCTGTATTTAGTTTATTTTGGCATCCGGATGATGATTCTAGCATGAAATTGCTTGGGCACCTGTTAATTTTTAAGATTTTGACACATTCAGCTCAAATGTACAGAATTGCTGATTATGGCTGTCAAATCTAAACCAAACGTTGTGCACTAAAATCTTTTGCTGTATTTTGTTTATTTTGGCATCCGGATGATGATTCCAGCATGAAATTGCTTGGGCACCTGTTAATTTTTAAGATTTTGACACATTCAGCTCAAATGTACAATCATGCGCTAAAAACGCATTTAAAGCAATAAAAAGTTGATTATGGCTGTCAAACCTAAACCAAACGTTGTGCACTCAAATCTTTTGCTGTATTTAGTTTATTTTGGCATCCGGATGATGATTCTAGCATGAAATTGCTTGGGCACCTGTTAATTTTTAAGATTTTGACACATTCAGCTCAAATGTACACAATTGCTGATTATGGCTGTCAAATCTAAACCAAACGTTGTGCACTCAAATCTTTTGCTGTATTTAGTTTATTTTGGCATCCGGATGATGATTCTAGCATGAAATTGCTTGGGCACCTGTTAATTTTTAAGATTTTGACACATTCAGCTCAAATGTACAATCATGCGCTAAAAACGCATTTAAAGCAATAAAAAGGTGATTATGGCTGTCAAACCTAAACCAAACGTTGTGCACTCAAATCTTTTGCTGTATTTAGTTTATTTTGGCATCCGGATGATGATTCTACCATGAAATTGCTTGGGCACCTGTTAATTTTTAAGATTTTGACACATTCAGCTCAAATGTACACAATTGCTGATTATGGCTGTCAAATCTAAACCAAACGTTGTGCACTAAAATCTTTTGCTGTATTTTGTTTATTTTGGCATCCGGATGATGATTCCAGCATGAAATTGCTTGGGCACCTGTTAATTTTTAAGATTTTGACACATTCAGCTCAAATGTACAATCATGCGCTAAAAACGCATTTAAAGCAATAAAAAGGTGATTATGGCTGTCAAACCTAAACCAAACGTTGTGCACTCAAATCTTTTGCTGTATTTAGTTTATTTTGGCATCCGGATGATGATTCTACCATGAAATTGCTTGGGCACCTGTTAATTTTTAAGATTTTGACACATTCAGCTCAAATGTACAGAATTGCTGATTATGGCTGTCAAATCTAAACCAAACGTTGTGCACTAAAATCTTTTGCTGTATTTTGTTTATTTTGGCATCCGGATGATGATTCCAGCATGAAATTGCTTGGGCACCTGTTAATTTTTAAGATTTTGACACATTCAGCTCAAATGTACAATCATGCGCTAAAAACGCATTTAAAGCAATAAAAAGTTGATTATGGCTGTCAAACCTAAACCAAACGTTGTGCACTCAAATCTTTTGCTGTATTTAGTTTATTTTGGCATCCGGATGATGATTCTAGCATGAAATTGCTTGGGCACCTGTTAATTTTTAAGATTTTGACACATTCAGCTCAAATGTACACAATTGCTGATTATGGCTGTCAAATCTAAACCAAACGTTGTGCACTCAAATCTTTTGCTGTATTTAGTTTATTTTGGCATCCGGATGATGATTCTAGCATGAAATTGCTTGGGCACCTGTTAATTTTTAAGATTTTGACACATTCAGCTCAAATGTACACAATTGCTGATTATGGCTGTCAAATCTAAACCAAACGTTGTGCACTCAAATCTTTTGCTGTATTTAGTTTATTTTGGCATCCGGATGATGATTCTAGCATGAAATTGCTTGGGCACCTGTTAATTTTTAAGATTTTGACACATTCAGCTCAAATGTACAATCATGCGCTAAAAACGCATTTAAAGCAATAAAAAGGTGATTATGGCTGTCAAACCTAAACCAAACGTTGTGCACTCAAATCTTTTGCTGTATTTAGTTTATTTTGGCATCCGGATGATGATTCTACCATGAAATTGCTTGGGCACCTGTTAATTTTTAAGATTTTGACACATTCAGCTCAAATGTACACAATTGCTGATTATGGCTGTCAAATCTAAACCAAACGTTGTGCACTCAAATCTTTTGCTGTATTTAGTTTATTTTGGCATCCGGATGATGATTCTAGCATGAAATTGCTTGGGCACCTGTTAATTTTTAAGATTTTGACACATTCAGCTCAAATGTACAATCATGCGCTAAAAACGCATTTAAAGAAATAAAAAGGTGATTATGGCTGTCAAACCTAAACCAAACGTTGTGCACTCAAATCTTTTGCTGTATTTAGTTTATTTTGGCATCCGGATGATGATTCTAGCATGAAATTGCTTGGGCACCTGTTAATTTTTAAGATTTTGACACATTCAGCTCAAATGTACAATCATGCGCTAAAAACGCATTTAAAGCAATAAAAAGGTGATTATGGCTGTCAAACCTAAACCAAACGTTGTGCACTCAAATCTTTTGCTGTATTTAGTTTATTTTGGCATCCGGATGATGATTCTAGCATGAAATTGCTTGGGCACCTGTTAATTTTTAAGATTTTGACACATTCAGCTCAAATGTACACAATTGCTGATTATGGCTGTCAAATCTAAACCAAACGTTGTGCACTCAAATCTTTTGCTGTATTTAGTTTATTTTGGCATCCGGATGATGATTCTAGCATGAAATTGCTTGGGCACCTGTTAATTTTTAAGATTTTGACACATTCAGCTCAAATGTACAATCATGCGCTAAAAACGCATTTAAAGCAATAAAAAGGTGATTATGGCTGTCAAACCTAAACCAAACGTTGTGCACTCAAATCTTTTGCTGTATTTAGTTTATTTTGGCATCCGGATGATGATTCTAGCATGAAATTGCTTGGGCACCTGTTAATTTTTAAGATTTTGACACATTCAGCTCAAATGTACACAATTGCTGATTATGGCTGTCAAATCTAAACCAAACGTTGTGCACTCAAATCTTTTGCTGTATTTAGTTTATTTTGGCATCCGGATGATGATTCTAGCATGAAATTGCTTGGGCACCTGTTAATTTTTAAGATTTTGACACATTCAGCTCAAATGTACAATCATGCGCTAAAAACGCATTTAAAGCAATAAAAAGGTGATTATGGCTGTCAAACCTAAACCAAACGTTGTGCACTCAAATCTTTTGCTGTATTTAGTTTATTTTGGCATCCGGATGATGATTCTAGCATGAAATTGCTTGGGCACCTGTTAATTTTTAAGATTTTGACACATTCAGCTCAAATGTACACAATTGCTGATTATGGCTGTCAAATCTAAACCAAACGTTGTGCACTCAAATCTTTTGCTGTATTTAGTTTATTTTGGCATCCGGATGATGATTCTAGCATGAAATTGCTTGGGCACCTGTTAATTTTTAAGATTTTGACACATTCAGCTCAAATGTACAATCATGCGCTTAAAACGCATTTAAAGCAATAAAAAGGTGATTATGGCTGTCAAACCTAAACCAAACGTTGTGCACTCAAATCTTTTGCTGTATTTAGTTTATTTTGGCATCCGGATGATGATTCTAGCATGAAATTGCTTGGGCACCTGTTAATTTTTAAGATTTTGACACATTCAGCTCAAATGTACACAATTGCTGATTATGGCTGTCAAATCTAAACCAAACGTTGTGCACTCAAATCTTTTGCTGTATTTAGTTTATTTTGGCATCCGGATGATGATTCTAGCATGAAATTGCTTGGGCACCTGTTAATTTTTAAGATTTTGACACATTCAGCTCAAATTACAATCATGCGCTAAAAACGCATTTAAAGCAATAAAAAGGTGATTATGGCTGTCAAACCTAAACCAAACGTTGTGCACTCAAATCTTTTGCTGTATTTAGTTTATTTTGGCATCCGGATGATGATTCTAGCATGAAATTGTTTGGGCACCTGTTAATTTTTAAGATTTTGACACATTCAGCTCAAATGTACACAATTGCTGATTATGGCTGTCAAATCTAAACCAAACGTTGTGCACTCAAATCTTTTGCTGTATTTAGTTTATTTTGGCATCCGGATGATGATTCTAGCATGAAATTGCTTGGGCACCTGTTAATTTTTAAGATTTTGACACATTCAGCTCAAATGTACAATCATGCGCTAAAAACGCATTTAAAGCAATAAAAAGGTGATTATGGCTGTCAAACCTAAACCAAACGTTGTGCACTCAAATCTTTTGCTGTATTTAGTTTATTTTGGCATCCGGATGATGATTCTACCATGAAATTGCTTGGGCACCTGTTAATTTTTAAGATTTTGACACATTCAGCTCAAATGTACACAATTGCTGATTATGGCTGTCAAATCTAAACCAAACGTTGTGCACTCAAATCTTTTGCTGTATTTAGTTTATTTTGGCATCCGGATGATGATTCTAGCATGAAATTGCTTGGGCACCTGTTAATTTTTAAGATTTTGACACATTCAGCTCAAATGTACAATCATGCGCTACAAACGCATTTAAAGCAATAAAAAGGTGATTATGGCTGTCAAACCTAAACCAAACGTGCACTCAAATCTTTTGCTGTATTTAGTTTATTTTGGCATCCGGATGATGATTCTAGCATGAAATTGCTTGGGCACCTGTTAATTTTTAAGATTTTGACACATTCAGCTCAAATGTACAGAATTGCTGATTATGGCTGTCAAATCTAAACCAAACGTTGTGCACTAAAATCTTTTGCTGTATTTTGTTTATTTTGGCATCCGGATGATGATTCCAGCATGAAATTGCTTGGGCACCTGTTAATTTTTAAGATTTTGACACATTCAGCTCAAATGTACAATCATGCGCTAAAAACGCATTTAAAGCAATAAAAAGTTGATTATGGCTGTCAAACCTAAACCAAACGTTGTGCACTCAAATCTTTTGCTGTATTTAGTTTATTTTGGCATCCGGATGATGATTCTAGCATGAAATTGCTTGGGCACCTGTTAATTTTTAAGATTTTGACACATTCAGCTCAAATGTACACAATTGCTGATTATGGCTGTCAAATCTAAACCAAACGTTGTGCACTCAAATCTTTTGCTGTATTTAGTTTATTTTGGCATCCGGATGATGATTCTAGCATGAAATTGCTTGGGCACCTGTTAATTTTTAAGATTTTGACACATTCAGCTCAAATGTACAATCATGCGCTAAAAACGCATTTAAAGCAATAAAAAGGTGATTATGGCTGTCAAACCTAAACCAAACGTTGTGCACTCAAATCTTTTGCTGTATTTAGTTTATTTTGGCATCCGGATGATGATTCTAGCATGAAATTGCTTGGGCACCTGTTAATTTTTAAGATTTTGACACATTCAGCTCAAATGTACACAATTGCTGATTATGGCTGTCAAATCTAAACCAAACGTTGTGCACTCAAATATTTTGCTGTATTTAGTTTATTTTGGCATCCGGATGATGATTCTAGCATGAAATTGCTTGGGCACCTGTTAATTTTTAAGATTTTGACACATTCAGCTCAAATGTACACAATTGCTGATTATGGCTGTCAAATCTAAACCAAACGTTGTACACTCAAATCTTTTGCTGTATTTAGTTTATTTTGGCATCCGGATGATGATTCTAGCATGAAATTGCTTGGGCACCTGTTAATTTTTAAGATTTTGACACATTCAGCTCAAATGTACAATCATGCGCTACAAACGCATTTAAAGCAATAAAAAGGTGATTATGGCTGTCAAACCTAAACCAAACGTGCACTCAAATCTTTTGCTGTATTTAGTTTATTTTGGCATCCGGATGATGATTCTACCATGAAATTGCTTGGGCACCTGTTAATTTTTAAGATTTTGACACATTCAGCTCAAATGTACACAATTGCTGATTATGGCTGTCAAATCTAAACCAAACGTTGTGCACTCAAATCTTTTGCTGTATTTTGTTTATTTTGGCATCCGGATGATGATTCTAGCATGAAATTGCTTGGGCACCTGTTAATTTTTAAGATTTTGACACATTCAGCTCAAATGTACAATCATGCGCTAAAAACGCATTTAAAGCAATAAAAAGGTGATTATGGCTGTCAAACCTAAACCAAACGTTGTGCACTCAAATCTTTTGCTGTATTTAGTTTATTTTGGCATCCGGATGATGATTCTAGCATGAAATTGCTTGGGCACCTGTTAATTTTTAAGATTTTGACACATTCAGCTCAAATGTACACAATTGCTGATTATGGCTGTCAAATCTAAACCAAACGTTGTGCACTCAAATCTTTTGCTGTATTTAGTTTATTTTGGCATCCGGATGATGATTCTAGCATGAAATTGCTTGGGCACCTGTTAATTTTTAAGATTTTGACACATTCAGCTCAAATGTACAATCATGCGCTAAAAACGCATTTAAAGCAATAAAAAGGTGATTATGGCTGTCAAACCTAAACCAAACGTTGTGCACTCAAATCTTTTGCTGTATTTAGTTTATTTTGGCATCCGGATGATGATTCTAGCATGAAATTGCTTGGGCACCTGTTAATTTTTAAGATTTTGACACATTCACCTCAAATGTACAATCATGCGCTAAAAACGCATTTAAAGCAATAAAAAGGTGATTATGGCTGTCAAACCTAAACCAAACGTTGTGCACTCAAATCTTTTGCTGTATTTAGTTTATTTTGGCATCCGGATGATGATTCTAGCATGAAATTGCTTGGGCACCTGTTAATTTTTAAGATTTTGACACATTCAGCTCAAATGTACACAATTGCTGATTATGGCTGTCAAATCTAAACCAAACGTTGTGCACTCAAATCTTTTGCTGTATTTAGTTTATTTTGGCATCCGGATGATGATTCTAGCATGAAATTGCTTGGGCACCTGTTAATTTTTAAGATTTTGACACATTCAGCTCAAATGTACAATCATGCGCTAAAAAGCAATAAAAAGGTGATTATGGCTGTCAAACCTAAACCAAACGTTGTGCACTCAAATCTTTTGCTGTATTTAGTTTATTTTGGCATCCGGATGATGATTCTAGCATGAAATTGCTTGGGCACCTGTTAATTTTTAAGATTTTGACACATTCAGCTCAAATGTACACAATTGCTGATTATGGCTGTCAAATCTAAACCAAACGTTGTGCACTCAAATCTTTTGCTGTATTTAGTTTATTTTGGCATCCGGATGATGATTCTAGCATGAAATTGCTTGGGCACCTGTTAATTTTTAAGATTTTGACACATTCAGCTCAAATGTACAATCATGCGCTAAAAACGCATTTAAAGCAATAAAAAGGTGATTATGGCTGTCAAACCTAAACCAAACGTTGTGCACTCAAATCTTTTGCTGTATTTAGTTTATTTTGGCATCCGGATGATGATTCTAGCATGAAATTGCTTGGGCACCTGTTAATTTTTAAGATTTTGACACATTCACCTCAAATGTACAATCATGCGCTAAAAACGCATTTAAAGCAATAAAAAGGTGATTATGGCTGTCAAACCTAAACCAAACGTTGTGCACTCAAATCTTTTGCTGTATTTAGTTTATTTTGGCATCCGGATGATGATTCTAGCATGAAATTGCTTGGGCACCTGTTAATTTTTAAGATTTTGACACATTCAGCTCAAATGTACACAATTGCTGATTATGGCTGTCAAATCTAAACCAAACGTTGTGCACTCAAATCTTTTGCTGTATTTAGTTTATTTTGGCATCCGGATGATGATTCTAGCATGAAATTGCTTGGGCACCTGTTAATTTTTAAGATTTTGACACATTCAGCTCAAATGTACAATCATGCGCTAAAAACGCATTTAAAGCAATAAAAAGGTGATTATGGCTGTCAAACCTAAACCAAACGTTGTGCACTCAAATCTTTTGCTGTATTTAGTTTATTTTGGCATCCGGATGATGATTCTAGCATGAAATTGCTTGGGCACCTGTTAATTTTTAAGATTTTGACACATTCAGCTCAAATGTACACAATTGCTGATTATGGCTGTCAAATCTAAACCAAACGTTGTGCACTCAAATCTTTTGCTGTATTTAGTTTATTTTGGCATCCGGATGATGATTCTAGCATGAAATTGCTTGGGCACCTGTTAATTTTTAAGATTTTGACACATTCAGCTCAAATGTACAATCATGCGCTAAAAACGCATTTAAAGCAATAAAAAGGTGATTATGGCTGTCAAACCTAAACCAAACGTTGTGCACTCAAATCTTTTGCTGTATTTAGTTTATTTTGGCATCCGGATGATGATTCTAGCATGAAATTGCTTGGGCACCTGTTAATTTTTAAGATTTTGACACATTCACCTCAAATGTACAATCATGCGCTAAAAACGCATTTAAAGCAATAAAAAGGTGATTATGGCTGTCAAACCTAAACCAAACGTTGTGCACTCAAATCTTTTGCTGTATTTAGTTTATTTTGGCATCCGGATGATGATTCTAGCATGAAATTGCTTGGGCACCTGTTAATTTTTAAGATTTTGACACATTCAGCTCAAATGTACACAATTGCTGATTATGGCTGTCAAATCTAAACCAAACGTTGTGCACTCAAATCTTTTGCTGTATTTAGTTTATTTTGGCATCCGGATGATGATTCTAGCATGAAATTGCTTGGGCACCTGTTAATTTTTAAGATTTTGACACATTCAGCTCAAATGTACAATCATGCGCTAAAAACGCATTTAAAGAAATAAAAAGGTGATTATGGCTGTCAAACCTAAACCAAACGTTGTGCACTCAAATCTTTTGCTGTATTTAGTTTATTTTGGCATCCGGATGATGATTCTAGCATGAAATTGCTTGGGCACCTGTTAATTTTTAAGATTTTGACACATTCAGCTCAAATGTACAATCATGCGCTACAAACGCATTTAAAGCAATAAAAAGGTGATTATGGCTGTCAAACCTAAACCAAACGTGCACTCAAATCTTTTGCTGTATTTAGTTTATTTTGGCATCCGGATGATGATTCTAGCATGAAATTGCTTGGGCACCTGTTAATTTTTAAGATTTTGACACATTCAGCTCAAATGTACAGAATTGCTGATTATGGCTGTCAAATCTAAACCAAACGTTGTGCACTAAAATCTTTTGCTGTATTTTGTTTATTTTGGCATCCGGATGATGATTCCAGCATGAAATTGCTTGGGCACCTGTTAATTTTTAAGATTTTGACACATTCAGCTCAAATGTACAATCATGCGCTAAAAACGCATTTAAAGCAATAAAAAGTTGATTATGGCTGTCAAACCTAAACCAAACGTTGTGCACTCAAATCTTTTGCTGTATTTAGTTTATTTTGGCATCCGGATGATGATTCTAGCATGAAATTGCTTGGGCACCTGTTAATTTTTAAGATTTTGACACATTCAGCTCAAATGTACACAATTGCTGATTATGGCTGTCAAATCTAAACCAAACGTTGTGCACTCAAATCTTTTGCTGTATTTAGTTTATTTTGGCATCCGGATGATGATTCTAGCATGAAATTGCTTGGGCACCTGTTAATTTTTAAGATTTTGACACATTCAGCTCAAATGTACAATCATGCGCTAAAAACGCATTTAAAGCAATAAAAAGGTGATTATGGCTGTCAAACCTAAACCAAACGTTGTGCACTCAAATCTTTTGCTGTATTTAGTTTATTTTGGCATCCGGATGATGATTCTAGCATGAAATTGCTTGGGCACCTGTTAATTTTTAAGATTTTGACACATTCAGCTCAAATGTACACAATTGCTGATTATGGCTGTCAAATCTAAACCAAACGTTGTGCACTCAAATCTTTTGCTGTATTTAGTTTATTTTGGCATCCGGATGATGATTCTAGCATGAAATTGCTTGGGCACCTGTTAATTTTTAAGATTTTGACACATTCAGCTCAAATGTACAATCATGCGCTACAAACGCATTTAAAGCAATAAAAAGGTGATTATGGCTGTCAAACCTAAACCAAACGTGCACTCAAATCTTTTGCTGTATTTAGTTTATTTTGGCATCCGGATGATGATTCTAGCATGAAATTGCTTGGGCACCTGTTAATTTTTAAGATTTTGACACATTCAGCTCAAATGTACAGAATTGCTGATTATGGCTGTCAAATCTAAACCAAACGTTGTGCACTAAAATCTTTTGCTGTATTTTGTTTATTTTGGCATCCGGATGATGATTCCAGCATGAAATTGCTTGGGCACCTGTTAATTTTTAAGATTTTGACACATTCAGCTCAAATGTACAATCATGCGCTAAAAACGCATTTAAAGCAATAAAAAGTTGATTATGGCTGTCAAACCTAAACCAAACGTTGTGCACTCAAATCTTTTGCTGTATTTAGTTTATTTTGGCATCCGGATGATGATTCTAGCATGAAATTGCTTGGGCACCTGTTAATTTTTAAGATTTTGACACATTCAGCTCAAATGTACACAATTGCTGATTATGGCTGTCAAATCTAAACCAAACGTTGTGCACTCAAATCTTTTGCTGTATTTAGTTTATTTTGGCATCCGGATGATGATTCTAGCATGAAATTGCTTGGGCACCTGTTAATTTTTAAGATTTTGACACATTCAGCTCAAATGTACAATCATGCGCTAAAAACGCATTTAAAGCAATAAAAAGGTGATTATGGCTGTCAAACCTAAACCAAACGTTGTGCACTCAAATCTTTTGCTGTATTTAGTTTATTTTGGCATCCGGATGATGATTCTACCATGAAATTGCTTGGGCACCTGTTAATTTTTAAGATTTTGACACATTCAGCTCAAATGTACACAATTGCTGATTATGGCTGTCAAATCTAAACCAAACGTTGTGCACTCAAATCTTTTGCTGTATTTAGTTTATTTTGGCATCCGGATGATGATTCTAGCATGAAATTGCTTGGGCACCTGTTAATTTTTAAGATTTTGACACATTCAGCTCAAATGTACACAATTGCTGATTATGGCTGTCAAATCTAAACCAAACGTTGTACACTCAAATCTTTTGCTGTATTTAGTTTATTTTGGCATCCGGATGATGATTCTAGCATGAAATTGCTTGGGCACCTGTTAATTTTTAAGATTTTGACACATTCAGCTCAAATGTACAATCATGCGCTACAAACGCATTTAAAGCAATAAAAAGGTGATTATGGCTGTCAAACCTAAACCAAACGTGCACTCAAATCTTTTGCTGTATTTAGTTTATTTTGGCATCCGGATGATGATTCTAGCATGAAATTGCTTGGGCACCTGTTAATTTTTAAGATTTTGACACATTCAGCTCAAATGTACACAATTGCTGATTATGGCTGTCAAATCTAAACCAAACGTTGTGCACTCAAATCTTTTGCTGTATTTAGTTTATTTTGGCATCCGGATGATGATTCTAGCATGAAATTGCTTGGGCACCTGTTAATTTTTAAGATTTTGACACATTCAGCTCAAATGTACAATCATGCGCTAAAAACGCATTTAAAGCAATAAAAAGGTGATTATGGCTGTCAAACCTAAACCAAACGTTGTGCACTCAAATCTTTTGCTGTATTTAGTTTATTTTGGCATCCGGATGATGATTCTAGCATGAAATTGCTTGGGCACCTGTTAATTTTTAAGATTTTGACACATTCAGCTCAAATGTACACAATTGCTGATTATGGCTGTCAAATCTAAACCAAACGTTGTGCACTCAAATCTTTTGCTGTATTTAGTTTATTTTGGCATCCGGATGATGATTCTAGCATGAAATTGCTTGGGCACCTGTTAATTTTTAAGATTTTGACACATTCAGCTCAAATTACAATCATGCGCTAAAAACGCATTTAAAGCAATAAAAAGTTGATTATGGCTGTCAAACCTAAACCAAACGTTGTGCACTCAAATCTTTTGCTGTATTTAGTTTATTTTGGCATCCGGATGATGATTCTAGCATGAAATTGTTTGGGCACCTGTTAATTTTTAAGATTTTGACACATTCAGCTCAAATGTACACAATTGCTGATTATGGCTGTCAAATCTAAACCAAACGTTGTGCACTCAAATCTTTTGCTGTATTTAGTTTATTTTGGCATCCGGATGATGATTCTAGCATGAAATTGCTTGGGCACCTGTTAATTTTTAAGATTTTGACACATTCAGCTCAAATGTACAATCATGCGCTAAAAACGCATTTAAAGCAATAAAAAGGTGATTATGGCTGTCAAACCTAAACCAAACGTTGTGCACTCAAATCTCTTGCTGTATTTAGTTTATTTTGGCATCCGGATGATGATTCTACCATGAAATTGCTTGGGCACCTGTTAATTTTTAAGATTTTGACACATTCAGCTCAAATGTACACAATTGCTGATTATGGCTGTCAAATCTAAACCAAACGTTGTGCACTCAAATCTTTTGCTGTATTTAGTTTATTTTGGCATCCGGATGATGATTCTAGCATGAAATTGCTTGGGCACCTGTTAATTTTTAAGATTTTGACACATTCAGCTCAAATGTACAATCATGCGCTACAAACGCATTTAAAGCAATAAAAAGGTGATTATGGCTGTCAAACCTAAACCAAACGTGCACTCAAATCTTTTGCTGTATTTAGTTTATTTTGGCATCCGGATGATGATTCTAGCATGAAATTGCTTGGGCACCTGTTAATTTTTAAGATTTTGACACATTCAGCTCAAATGTACAGAATTGCTGATTATGGCTGTCAAATCTAAACCAAACGTTGTGCACTAAAATCTTTTGCTGTATTTTGTTTATTTTGGCATCCGGATGATGATTCCAGCATGAAATTGCTTGGGCACCTGTTAATTTTTAAGATTTTGACACATTCAGCTCAAATGTACAATCATGCGCTAAAAACGCATTTAAAGCAATAAAAAGTTGATTATGGCTGTCAAACCTAAACCAAACGTTGTGCACTCAAATCTTTTGCTGTATTTAGTTTATTTTGGCATCCGGATGATGATTCTAGCATGAAATTGCTTGGGCACCTGTTAATTTTTAAGATTTTGACACATTCAGCTCAAATGTACACAATTGCTGATTATGGCTGTCAAATCTAAACCAAACGTTGTGCACTCAAATCTTTTGCTGTATTTAGTTTATTTTGGCATCCGGATGATGATTCTAGCATGAAATTGCTTGGGCACCTGTTAATTTTTAAGATTTTGACACATTCAGCTCAAATGTACAATCATGCGCTAAAAACGCATTTAAAGCAATAAAAAGGTGATTATGGCTGTCAAACCTAAACCAAACGTTGTGCACTCAAATCTTTTGCTGTATTTAGTTTATTTTGGCATCCGGATGATGATTCTAGCATGAAATTGCTTGGGCACCTGTTAATTTTTAAGATTTTGACACATTCAGCTCAAATGTACACAATTGCTGATTATGGCTGTCAAATCTAAACCAAACGTTGTGCACTCAAATCTTTTGCTGTATTTAGTTTATTTTGGCATCCGGATGATGATTCTAGCATGAAATTGCTTGGGCACCTGTTAATTTTTAAGATTTTGACACATTCAGCTCAAATGTACAATCATGCGCTACAAACGCATTTAAAGCAATAAAAAGGTGATTATGGCTGTCAAACCTAAACCAAACGTGCACTCAAATCTTTTGCTGTATTTAGTTTATTTTGGCATCCGGATGATGATTCTAGCATGAAATTGCTTGGGCACCTGTTAATTTTTAAGATTTTGACACATTCAGCTCAAATGTACAGAATTGCTGATTATGGCTGTCAAATCTAAACCAAACGTTGTGCACTAAAATCTTTTGCTGTATTTTGTTTATTTTGGCATCCGGATGATGATTCCAGCATGAAATTGCTTGGGCACCTGTTAATTTTTAAGATTTTGACACATTCAGCTCAAATGTACAATCATGCGCTAAAAACGCATTTAAAGCAATAAAAAGTTGATTATGGCTGTCAAACCTAAACCAAACGTTGTGCACTCAAATCTTTTGCTGTATTTAGTTTATTTTGGCATCCGGATGATGATTCTAGCATGAAATTGCTTGGGCACCTGTTAATTTTTAAGATTTTGACACATTCAGCTCAAATGTACACAATTGCTGATTATGGCTGTCAAATCTAAACCAAACGTTGTGCACTCAAATCTTTTGCTGTATTTAGTTTATTTTGGCATCCGGATGATGATTCTAGCATGAAATTGCTTGGGCACCTGTTAATTTTTAAGATTTTGACACATTCAGCTCAAATGTACAATCATGCGCTAAAAACGCATTTAAAGCAATAAAAAGGTGATTATGGCTGTCAAACCTAAACCAAACGTTGTGCACTCAAATCTTTTGCTGTATTTAGTTTATTTTGGCATCCGGATGATGATTCTAGCATGAAATTGCTTGGGCACCTGTTAATTTTTAAGATTTTGACACATTCAGCTCAAATGTACACAATTGCTGATTATGGCTGTCAAATCTAAACCAAACGTTGTGCACTCAAATCTTTTGCTGTATTTAGTTTATTTTGGCATCCGGATGATGATTCTAGCATGAAATTGCTTGGGCACCTGTTAATTTTTAAGATTTTGACACATTCAGCTCAAATGTACACAATTGCTGATTATGGCTGTCAAATCTAAACCAAACGTTGTACACTCAAATCTTTTGCTGTATTTAGTTTATTTTGGCATCCGGATGATGATTCTAGCATGAAATTGCTTGGGCACCTGTTAATTTTTAAGATTTTGACACATTCAGCTCAAATGTACAATCATGCGCTACAAACGCATTTAAAGCAATAAAAAGGTGATTATGGCTGTCAAACCTAAACCAAACGTGCACTCAAATCTTTTGCTGTATTTAGTTTATTTTGGCATCCGGATGATGATTCTACCATGAAATTGCTTGGGCACCTGTTAATTTTTAAGATTTTGACACATTCAGCTCAAATGTACACAATTGCTGATTATGGCTGTCAAATCTAAACCAAACGTTGTGCACTCAAATCTTTTGCTGTATTTTGTTTATTTTGGCATCCGGATGATGATTCTAGCATGAAATTGCTTGGGCACCTGTTAATTTTTAAGATTTTGACACATTCAGCTCAAATGTACAATCATGCGCTAAAAACGCATTTAAAGCAATAAAAAGGTGATTATGGCTGTCAAACCTAAACCAAACGTTGTGCACTCAAATCTTTTGCTGTATTTAGTTTATTTTGGCATCCGGATGATGATTCTAGCATGAAATTGCTTGGGCACCTGTTAATTTTTAAGATTTTGACACATTCAGCTCAAATGTACACAATTGCTGATTATGGCTGTCAAATCTAAACCAAACGTTGTGCACTCAAATCTTTTGCTGTATTTAGTTTATTTTGGCATCCGGATGATGATTCTAGCATGAAATTGCTTGGGCACCTGTTAATTTTTAAGATTTTGACACATTCAGCTCAAATGTACAATCATGCGCTAAAAACGCATTTAAAGCAATAAAAAGGTGATTATGGCTGTCAAACCTAAACCAAACGTTGTGCACTCAAATCTTTTGCTGTATTTAGTTTATTTTGGCATCCGGATGATGATTCTAGCATGAAATTGCTTGGGCACCTGTTAATTTTTAAGATTTTGACACATTCACCTCAAATGTACAATCATGCGCTAAAAACGCATTTAAAGCAATAAAAAGGTGATTATGGCTGTCAAACCTAAACCAAACGTTGTGCACTCAAATCTTTTGCTGTATTTAGTTTATTTTGGCATCCGGATGATGATTCTAGCATGAAATTGCTTGGGCACCTGTTAATTTTTAAGATTTTGACACATTCAGCTCAAATGTACACAATTGCTGATTATGGCTGTCAAATCTAAACCAAACGTTGTGCACTCAAATCTTTTGCTGTATTTAGTTTATTTTGGCATCCGGATGATGATTCTAGCATGAAATTGCTTGGGCACCTGTTAATTTTTAAGATTTTGACACATTCAGCTCAAATGTACAATCATGCGCTAAAAACGCATTTAAAGCAATAAAAAGGTGATTATGGCTGTCAAACCTAAACCAAACGTTGTGCACTCAAATCTTTTGCTGTATTTAGTTTATTTTGGCATCCGGATGATGATTCTACCATGAAATTGCTTGGGCACCTGTTAATTTTTAAGATTTTGACACATTCAGCTCAAATGTACACAATTGCTGATTATGGCTGTCAAATCTAAACCAAACGTTGTGCACTCAAATCTTTTGCTGTATTTAGTTTATTTTGGCATCCGGATGATGATTCTAGCATGAAATTGCTTGGGCACCTGTTAATTTTTAAGATTTTGACACATTCAGCTCAAATGTACAATCATGCGCTAAAAACGCATTTAAAGAAATAAAAAGGTGATTATGGCTGTCAAACCTAAACCAAACGTTGTGCACTCAAATCTTTTGCTGTATTTAGTTTATTTTGGCATCCGGATGATGATTCTAGCATGAAATTGCTTGGGCACCTGTTAATTTTTAAGATTTTGACACATTCAGCTCAAATGTACAATCATGCGCTAAAAACGCATTTAAAGCAATAAAAAGGTGATTATGGCTGTCAAACCTAAACCAAACGTTGTGCACTCAAATCTTTTGCTGTATTTAGTTTATTTTGGCATCCGGATGATGATTCTAGCATGAAATTGCTTGGGCACCTGTTAATTTTTAAGATTTTGACACATTCAGCTCAAATGTACACAATTGCTGATTATGGCTGTCAAATCTAAACCAAACGTTGTGCACTCAAATCTTTTGCTGTATTTAGTTTATTTTGGCATCCGGATGATGATTCTAGCATGAAATTGCTTGGGCACCTGTTAATTTTTAAGATTTTGACACATTCAGCTCAAATGTACAATCATGCGCTAAAAACGCATTTAAAGCAATAAAAAGGT